>NC_058132.1:371935835-372029200 GCF_016433145.1 Gracilinanus agilis
ACACACACACACACAGACACACAGACACACACACACACACACACACACACACACACACACACACACACACACACGGTCCGTAAAGCTTTTACTATCAAAAGACCTTATTTCTTAAAACCTATATCCAGAACATAATGCTCCGTCCCATTGCTCTGACCCTCGGCTCCCTCTAAATGGCCACTGAGCGGAGGTTGGGGAAGGCCAAACTTTTCCAGATAGACAACATAGTTTTTTTTACTACTCCACAGTATAATTTGGATTTGAAAGTAGTACACAAAATGTTTCTAAGGTTGCTTATAGCTTTAAAATTCCATGACACTGAATATCTACTGAGCAATCTCAACTCTGGATTTCTCCTCACCATTCATTTCCTCTATTCTTACTCACATGCTGATGACTACAGACAAAGAAAATCATTCAAAAGGGGGAACTAGAAATTTACAAATTTGTTATCTGACCTCAGGTGGGTCCTTACCTCAAAAAGACCATTTTTCAGTCCTTACTAACTGGTCTCTCAGACTACTCTCAATAAAAATTTTATTCCAAACCTTCTCTCTTCTCAAACTTCCCACACAACCTTCCCTGCCTCTCTTCTCAAGTAAAGATCACCTTCCCTGAGAATCAGAAATCAAATGTCCTTAAAGCTCCCTTCTCTATTTCTCAAAATCCTCTGACATCATCCCCTACTCAGTCTTCAATTTTCGAAAATGTCACCCTTCTGGCCAAAGTTAATTCCACAAATGGTTTTTTATTTGTTTTTGTTTTTGTTTTTTTACCTTCCATCTTGGAATTAATACTAAGAATTGGTTCCAAGGCTGAAGACCAGTCAGGGCAAGGCAATGGAGGTTAAGTGACTTATCCAGGGACACAGAACTAGGAAATATCTGAGGTTAGATTTGAACCCAGGACCTCCTATCTCCAGGTCTGGCTTTCAATCCACTAAGCCACCTAGCTGCCCCTCTACATATATTCTTGATTGTGTTCCCTCTGGTCTTTTCCACCAGATTGCCCTTCCAATCATTCCTACTCTTGAATCTTTTGCTCTATTTCCCTCTTGCCTGCCTCCCATAACCAAATTCAAGCCTCTCTCAACTTTTAAAACACTCTCATTTGATTCTAATCAGTCAAATTATTTTTCTAGAAGGATCAGGGCAGGTAGGTGGCATAATGGATAGGTTGTATGGCCTGACGTCAGGAAAAGTCATCTTCCTGAGTTCAAATCTGGATTCAGAAATTTACAAGACAGGTGACCCTAGGTAAGAAATATAACCTTGTTTTTGCCTCAGTTTCCTCATCTATAAAAAGAGCTGGAGAAGGAAATGGCCCACCACTCCAGTATTTATTCCAAGAAAACCTCAAATGGGGTCATGAAGAGTCAGACACGATTGAAACGACTGAACAACAAATTGTTCTGTATCTCTGTTCCCTTTCATTGCCAAATTCCAACTCCCTCTCCAAAATTCTAACTCCCTCTCCTCCTACTCAATCAATTCCCCGCAAGCAGGATTCCAAAAGCTTACTGCTTTCTCCACATTTGCCTCACCTTTCACATACTCTCTCTTCTCTAGAATTTCATGACACAACTCTCTCTGGGCTCTCCCTGCAAGGTGAATATGAAATTAAAATGATATTATTTGCAAAGTGCTTATTATACCTTTAAGTATTCTATAAAGGCTATTATTATAAGTATTGTCATGTTTCACATTTATTTAGGATAGATCCATAAATCACGGCCATCAGATTATATTGTTAAAGTCTAAAAGTTGTGGCGTAGAACAGCTGGCATTATTATCTGCCCCCTCCCTTGCCACACCTCATACTAAGAGGAAAGCAATCTTCTAGCAGGTTAAATGGTAGGTAAAACTCTTGATATATGTCTTGCTAATGATGCTTTCCAGTCTTTCCTTTCATAAACTGTAAGCTCTGTAAGGGCTGGGGCTATCTTTTGCCTTGTTTTGTATCTCCAGAGCTTAGCACAATGTCTGACACATAGAAGGCATTTTTCCTTACAAGAAATGGAAGCAAAATAATTAATATTAATTATAGCAACAGAAAAAGTGATCAATAAAAATAAAGGATTATTTCAAGAAAGATCAGTTCACCTATTTTGTGGATATATTCAAATGATAAATTTTTTTCCAGTACTTAGTAAGGGCCATACTAAAAATCACATGCATAATACTTCTTGTAAGATAAAGTGTTCTTTAGTAACATGAAATAAATAATTTTCTTCTGAATTCCATGCAGGTACACTACTGAAATACCTAATATTCAGTTCCTTAGATATGAGGACTGCTTATAGTAGTCTACTTACTATCTGTTCATTCTAAAAACAAATTTTTGAGAGACAGCTTATTATGGGCAGGAACTGTGACCTGTTTTATATCCAGATAACTTAGTGCTGTTCTACAGACATTAGGTAATGAGAGTCTATATTTGTATCTTCTTGAGTAGCTAGTGTAAAAAGGGGTAAAAAGGTAGAGTTAATCCCATCATTACACTAGGTGGTCCAGTGGATAGAGTATGGGTCCTGGAGTCAAGAAAATTCATCTTCTTCAGTTTAAATCTGGCTTTAGACACTTACTGGCTGTGTGACTTCTGGGCAAGTCATTTAACTCTGTTTGCCTCAGTTTCCTCATCTGCAAATGAGCCAGAGAAAGAAATGGCAAAGCGTTCCAGTATCTCTGCCAAGAAAACCTTAAATGGGGTCATGAAGAGTCAGACACAACTGAACCGACTCAACAAGAAGTTGCATCTCCACCCTTAAAGTAGTTAAAGAACAGGTCTTGAAACCAGGAAGACCAGATTTCCAGTCCATCTGATAAAAATTGGACATGTAGTAGCTGTGTAACCCTGTGTTATCATTTAACTTTTTAGTACTTTAGACCAGAGCTGTCAAAATCCTGGTGGGGATTATAAGAGGCTCTCAAATTTCCTGAGTGCAAAACCAGATTAAAATGTAATTAGGAAGTGTTTAACAAGATAAACAGAAATACAAAACAGATAATGTAAATTTGTCATATTAAATCAATTAAGGGCTCCTGGGATACGGTTCTATTTGAGTTTAACACTGTGGCTCTAGGTAACTGTAAGAAATGAGTTGTAAAGAAATGGATGATCTGCAATAGTATGGGGAATTTCCTCACTCAGGAACTGGCTATATGAAATAAAAAAAAAACAGGTTCAGTTTCTATCCCCTAAAAGCAAAGGTTGAGTGGAGGTGGAGAGAATATGCTGAAGGAATACAATCAAAATCTTCTCAGGCATACATATGATCAATTTGTTCTCATTTGGTCATTTCAGTTGTGACCCACTCTTCATGACACCATTTGGAGTTTTCATGACAAAGATATTGGAGTGGTTTGCTATTTCCTTCTCCAGCTCATTTTGCAGATGAGGAAACTGAAGCAAAGAGGGTTAAGTAACTTCACCAGAATCACACAGCGAATAAATGTCTAAGGCTAAATTTGAATTTAGGAAGATTTGTTTTACTGTTTCCAAGCACAGTGCTCTACCCATTGCAGGAACTAGTTTCCCACATGTAATCAATACTTACTTATATTTATGTACATGATTTGCAAATTGAGAGGAACACAGGCTGCAACTCTGCTTGGGAAGGAGGGCACTAGCAACTGGAAGAAGATTAGGAAAATCATGCAAAAAGAAGATGGTCCTTGAGGTATGTCTTAAAGACAAGAGAGGGAGGGATTCTGAGGGAGAGGGGAAGCAAAGAAGCTCAAGGATCTTGGCCCCTCTGAATCTTAGGTTCCTCAACTCCAAAATGAAGGCTTTATGATTAGGTGACTCCTTCCAAGTAATTATAATGCTTTCATTCAAATATTATCACTACATACGAATTGAGAGAAGAATCCATAGGACTGTGAGTACTGGGCAGAATTCAATCTTGTAGAAAATACTTATAATACTTGATACAGCTCTCTCTCAAACAAGCTCAATCAATTCTAGACTAAGTCAAGTTCTATGTGTACACTGTAATAGAAGATATACCAGGCTGCATTTCAAGGGGGTCCCTAAACAGAAGGTGTCTCCAGTGGAGGGTTCCTGCCACTATTTAATTTCCCCTAGATTAATCATACTGTAATCACTAGCAGTCGAAAATCAAGACATTTTTTTCTTCCACAAACTGAACTTGGAGCTCATAAATAGGCCTTCTCTATGACCTCTTCTCTAGTGCTTGGGCTTTTACAGCAATAGAATCCTGTTCAGTTCATCAAATATTTGATGAATAGAACAAAATGGAGATGAGCTTGCAATCTAGAAAGGGGATTCGCAATATATACAGTTTCCTCTAAGGTACAAAGTTCTATTGGCAGCTAAGTGACACAGTAAATAGAGCACTGGTCTTGGAATCAGAAAGATCTGAGTTGAAATCTGGCTTTAGACAGTTTCCTTGCTGTTTGACCCTAGGCAAGTCATTTAACCCTGTTTGCCTTAATACACTAAAGAAGTAAATGGCAAACCACTCCAATATATTTGCCAAGAAAACCCTACAAGGGTTCAACTGAAGAGCCAGACACGACAACAACAAAGTTCCATTGAGAGAGTTGGACTAGATGACTTCTGTAGTCCCTTAAAGAAGAGGCAACCTGGATAGAAGCAATAGACAGAACTCTGAACTTAGAGTCAAGAAGAATTAGATTCAAATCCTGTCTTAGACACTTACTAGTTATGCGACTCCAGGCAAGTCACTTCATCCCAGTCTCAGTTTTCTCATTTGCAAAATGTGAATGGCAATACCTGCAAGCATTTACCTCAAAAGACTTTTATGAGGGTCTAATAAAGAAACATAGATAAAGAACTGTCCAAATTTTAAAGCCCAAATAAATATTAACTATGAAACTGTGTGGTACTTGAAGAGGAAGGATCCTTTTTTTTAAGTTGTTCACATCATTTCAGTTGTGTTTTGTAACCTCATTTGAGGTTCTCTTGGCAAAGATAGTAGAGTGATTTGCCATCTCCTCCAGCTCATTTGACAGATGAGAAAACTGAGGCAAACAAGGCTAAGTGACTAGCTCGGGGTCAACCAGCTAAATGTAAGAAGCCTGGTTTGAACACAGGTCTTCTGACTCCAAGCCCAGTTCTATCCACTGCAACACCACAGCTACAGAAATATTAGACTTATCTCTAATAACATGTCTGAAACAGAACTCGCTATCTTTCCTCCACAGCCCACACTTCTTCCTAATTTATCCATTTCTGTCAAAGGCATCATTATCTTCTTGCAGCTGCCCAGGTTGAAAGCTTGAGAGTCATTCACTTTGTTACTCTCATTCACCCTGCATATCCAATCCATCATGAGGGAGTTTGGTGGATTCTCCCTCACTCACTCCTGACTCCTTCCACCACTCTTTAGCTTTGAATTTTGCCACCTCTTTCCTAGATGGATATAAGAATCTCCTTTTTAGTCTCTCTGATTCAAGTGTTTTATCATTGACCAGTCATTTATTTGTCCCTGGCTTCTCCAATCCATCCATCCTCCACAAAGCTGCCCAAGAGTTATGCCTATAGCATGGGTCTGACCACATCACTCCCCTGTTTATAAAGGTGCAGGGTTCCCTGTAATCTCTAGAATAAAATACTCTCACATTTGAAGCCCTTCACAATTTAACTCCAACCTACCTTTTTAAACTTATTGTATATTACTGCTCTTTATCCAAATCTGGCTTCAGATATGTAATGGCTGTATGACCCTAAACAAGGTATTTAACTCTATTTGCCTCAGTTTCCTCATTTGTAAAAAGGGCTGGAGAAGGAAATGGGAAATCACTCCAGTATCTTTGCCAAGAAAACTTCAAATTGGGTCATGAAGAGTCAGACATGACTGAAATGACAGAACAACCACCACCACTCTTTACTCAGTTCTACATTCCAACCAAATTAGCTTACATGTTGTTTCCTGGATTATAAATCTTTCCAGGAAATGGATTCTCCATCTCCATGTCTTTCTGCAACTCCTTCCCCTCGTGCCTGGAATACATTCTCATCTCTCTTTGGTCTTTCAGAATCCCCAGCTCTCTTAGTATTCAATAAATGCTGGCTTGATGACTGACTCCAAATTCAGTTCCGGTCACCTCCTCCTTAAAGCTTTTCTAGCCTCCTCCCAAATTACTTATTTTTGAATATATTTGTTTGCAAGCTTCTTAAACACAATGGAAAATTAGCAGGAAGAGTAGTTGGGAGAAAAGAAATATCCATTCAAATGCCCAACCAACCTTTAGTTGAGGCATATGGTAAAGTGAGATGACCAATGGACTAGTTATGTGATCTCTCATGCAACTTTATGGTGTTTCTGGACCTCAGTTTCTCCAACTGTTAAATAAGCTAGTTAGGTTACATGGGCTCCAAAGTCCTTCCATGATCTAAAATTCTATGATCTCACTGGTATGAAGATGGCATGGTGGTAGTTTTTGTATATATGTGTGTGTGTGTGTGTGTGTGTGTCTAAAAATATATATATTTAGATAGAGATTATATTTATAGAACATAGTATCTACCTAAATATTTATAATATATATGTGTATATGTGTAAATACGGATAAGTTTTTGGGTAGCCCAGTGGATAGAGTGCTGGGGCTAAAATCAGGAAGACCCCAAGTTCAACTCCAGCCTCAAACACTTATTAGATGACCCTGGGCAAGTCACTTAGCCTCTGTCTGGCTCTACCTCCCAGAGTTTTTGTGAGGATCAAATGAAAAACTAATTGTAAAGTGCTTAGCACAATACCTAGTACAATAAGTGATGTTAGAGATTATTATATTATTTTATTAGCTTAGCAAAGATTTAAGATCTCAGACACTGTGGTTGTTTGTTACACCCTTCTGCTCACAGGCCTCATACACTTGATTCACTTTTCTTGTTTTCTTTTGCAATTTGTTAGTTCCTTTTACTTCTACCCTTAGGTTTAAGCAGAGCTCCTTCAATGGCTCATTATTAGGTCACTGAAGAAAAGAGATTTACCACTAAGTACCAGGCACTGTGACTAGAAAGATAAAAATGAAATAGGAGAAGACATTTTTTCTGGGGGAAATGTGCATAAATAAGTATGTGCACATGTATAAACAAAATAAATACAAGGCAAATGGGGGAGGGACATCTAGAAAGTACAATGGATAGAGGTGCTGCACCTGAAGACATTTCAAATCTGGCCTCAGACACTTACTAGCTGTGTGACCCTAGGTGAGTCACTTAATTCTGGTTGCCTCAGTTTCTTTATCTGTCAAATTAGCTGGAGAAGGAAATGACAAACCATACTCCAGGATCTTTAATACCCAAATGGAGTCACAAAGAGTCAGATCCATTTGAAAAGAATGAACGTGAACATTTGCCAAATGTTTTCCTAGACACTTGGGGAAAAGAAAGGGGAGAAAAATAGTCGCTGCCTTCAGGGAGCTTATATTTCTCTTGGGGTTTCATGTACACAGAGCAGCAATACAAATCCATAGATGATTTACCCTATTCAGGAGGTAGGGGAATAAAATTAAGCTCCTAAATCATAATTCAAGTAGGCAAGGAAGGAATGAAGAGAAATCATACAATCTTACTCCATACCATTCACTGCCATACTACTACTTCATGCACCTTCTCCATTACTGCATGCCCAAATTCCATGTTCCTCTGGGAGGGAAATGGTTAAGGAACTCAGTTCATTAGCTTTGTGGTCACCCATTTATAATATTTCTCAATGATCTCAATGATGATATGATCTTAAATAATGAAGACATTAAACAGACACAGACACAGACACACACTCTATTGGCAGACACCAAAAAAAAGTGTTAGTGTTCTCAGAGATCATGCTGACCAAGCCAAATGAATCCAACTCATGACATTATGGCTGTGGTATGCTTTTGCTGGTGCAATGCAAAAAAAAAAAAAATAAATAACAAAAAACCTTTGACTCTTGAGGGAAAAAATAAAGGAAACAGGGACACATAAAATGAAAAAAGACTCTTCACAGCTATTTTTATAAGCATGCCTAAAAATGACACTGAATATTGCATAGTTCTACTGAAGAAAAGATGGGTAGAATAAGGAAACATACATCATACAAATGAATAGCTATTAACTGCATGCCTTGGAATCTTATATTCAGAGCAGGAAGATACTAGAGAGGTCATCTTGTCTAAATTCCTTTATTCTAGAAATGAGAAATCTAAGAGCTTAAGTGACTTCCCCAGAGTCACAGAGGGAGAGGGTAACAAAGTCAGGATGTGAACCCAAGTCTTTGATTTTAAATCAAACACACTTTCCACTGAACTACACTGCCTCCAGAGGCCAGTAAAAAGTGTGAATCAATGTTCAACAAAATGGCTTGAAACTTGGAAATTATTTCACAATTCATTCAGCTACTGTCCATTCAGAATGTTAACATTAGTAATTACACCTTATAAAATAACTACTACAAGATATACTGGGAGAGATCCATAACCACAGACCAACAAATCCCCACCAAGACCAGCCATTTTGCTAGTTGATAAAACTAACAATTCAAGGGAACTTAATGATCCAGCTGTCCTTGCTTGACAGAAACCTGGTAAATCTCTAAAGGAACAGAATCAAGTAATCTAAGTAAAGACAGCTAGATGGAGCAGTGCAGACAATCTCAGCTTCAGATATTTGCTAGCTGTATGACCCTGGGCAAGTCACTTATGCCTGTTTGCCTCTGTTTCTTTATCTATAAAATGAGCTGGAAAAGGAAATGGCAAACCACTCCAGTATGTTTGCTGAGAAAACATCAAATTGGGTCATGAAGAGTCAGATATGACTGAAATGACTCAACAGGATCAATCTAAGTATGTAGCCCTGGAAGAAAAATTAAAGCAAATAATAGATACTGAGAAATAAAATCATAGCCATGATTATGGGAGTGTCATTATATACCAGCTAGATATCTTAAAGATCTACAGAGTCCCCAGGCTTTTGAAGATACTTGTTTATTAATCCCTGGAAGTTTCTATCCCAACTACAGATTATTTGTAGTGAACTCATTAAGTAGAACCTATGCTACTATAGTGAATTAAGATTAGATTAAACTTAACTTAAACAATACCTTATTTTTTCCAGAGAGGTTTTCAAATGAAGGCAAAATAAAAAATAGTTAGCACATAGTAGGCACTCAATAAGTATTTGCTGAATGAAGGAAACAACTGCCAAATTCCACATTCTACAACATCTCTGGGAATGTTCCCAATTTTAAAACCAGGCAACTGAATGAGTCCCTGCCCATGTTTTAAACAGTGGTTTGAAACAGATACATGAGACCATGTGGAGACACATTCTCATCATTACAGGATTTTTTAGGGTCTGGAGAAAAGGAAATGAGAGGGCAAAAGTTGGATTTGCCCTATTTGGCAATGAATCTTTTACAGACACGGCCTTTCTGTGTCAAGCAATGAAAGACTGGCTTTATTGATGATAGAAGCATTTAACCAATGACAAAATCCGTGACCAACAGCTTGTGGAATTCATCAGAATGAAATGAAGCAACATGTCTCTTCTCATTAGTGACCTCTAAGAATGGAAGATAGCAAAAAAAAAAAGGGGGGGGGGCGTTTCCAGGGAAAGATTTAACTTTTTTCCCCATTAATAGTTCATCCAATTGACACCATATTTGTGCACTTTAGCACTAGATACTTTAAAAATCAAGGCTCAACATCAGGCTATCATGGCATTAAGTAAGATCAGTGCAGTCTTTCCTGCAAAGTTGGGTTTTTTCCTTCTCATATAATGTGAAAAAGAAAGCCATGGTTCTGGAATGTGTCATTCCCTGAGGGTAGCAGAAGGCACCTGGGCAGGAGGGACTTAGGTCCACAAATGTATGAACTCATTCGTTAAACAGATTAAGCATTTCACTATATTCAATTCACTGAGCTAAACACTATAAGGGGATAAACAGAATGGATACAAATAACGAAAATAAAAGGCAAATATGAAAAAGCAGCAAGAAGTACAAAATGCTAGGTGAATTTAGAAAAAGAAGAAATTACTTCTCAAGCATGGGGACCATGGAAGCAGACATGTAGAGGAGATGGCATTTGAGCTGGTGGATGTGAATTGTCACTGCAGGCTAAACAAAGAGAGTTTGAAAGTTTATCATAAGAACTGATTTTAACAAGAGATAGGATTTATAGAGCACTTTAAGGTTTGCAAAGTGCTTTATAAGTATTATCACATTTAATCTCATAATTTTGTGATGTAAAAAAAATTTTAATCACATTTTTGCAGAGGAGGAAACATAGACAGAAGTTAGGTGACTTGTTCAAGGTTGCAGTGTGTCCGAGGCTACATCTGAATTCTAGGTCCAGCATTCTATCCACTATGCCACATGACTGTCCCTAATGAATCAAATAAGCACTTAGTAAGTGTCAGACCAGCAGCTAGGTGGCAAAGGGATAGAGCACTAAGCTTTGGAATCAGGAAGACTCATCTTTATAACTTTGGATTCAGCCAGACACTTACTGGACAAGTCACTTAACACTGTTTGCTCATGTAAAATGAGCTGGATGAGGAAATGGCCAACCATTTCAGTATCTTTGCAAAGAAAACCCCAAATGGGGCCATGAAGAGTCAAACACAATTGATCAACAACAACAATCATGTGCCAGACATTGTATAAAATGCTGGGAATAAAATTCAATGAAGTTGAGAATATAAATATGATGAAACACTCCCTACTTGCAAAGAGTTTACATTCTACCAAAACAAACAAACAAACAAAAAAACAAGGAAGCACATAAGTATGAATGTGTGTGCCTACACACATAATATATATGTTATATATAATATACATATTATTTTATAATTTTATAAAACATTTTATAATATGTACATAATATATATACGTACACTATATATATGTAATATAAAGATAATAAGTGAAATAAATAGAAAGTAGTTATAAGGTGACTTAAGAAGGAGGGCTGAAATAGTTGAAGGGATCAGGAAAGGTTTCAGGTGGCAGATGGTACTTTAGTTACTCACTGAAGGAATAATAAAATTTAGGCTCTCTTCTGCAGGTCTGAGTAAAGCCCAACAGCTCAAGAATTACCTCATTCAGAAGCATTCATTCAGCTCTTTCTCTGACCCTTCCAAGAAAGTGTTCCAAGCACAATTTCTCAGTGACACTTCTTCAAGTGTATATTCAATAATAATATTAAACAGAATATTAAATAATACTGAATACTAAATAACTGATTAAATATTAATTTGATATTTAAAATTATCTTAAATAAAGTTATATTCCATAAAGTTCTATATAAATATTATGTTGGGATTCCCCATCTTTTTGTTTTTCTTACTTGAAAAATGAATCTAGGCTCTAAAAATTTGAGAGCTGCTTTTAGTTTTTAGTTTAGTCATTTTTTGGTCACATCTGATTCTCTGTGACCCCATCTGGGGTTTTTTTGGCAGAGAAAGTAGAGTGGTTTGCCATTTCCTTTTCCAACTCATTTTACAGATGAAGAACTGAGGCAAAAAGAGTTGAACTCAGGAAAATACATTTTTCCAGCTGCAGGCCCAGTACTATTTCCACCGCACCACCTAGCTGCTTTCTAGTTAGAAGGCAAGTTTGTTGAGTCCTTTTTTAAATCCAAAACCAGTACAGCATATCTAACTAATCAGTAGATAAATGATATTTAAATCAGTAGATAAATTATCTCATAGGAAGAGAAATTATTTTTATTTCTTCCTCTGTTGCTTCCAAGTCAACAAATAGAATATCTCACACAAGGGCTGTGATTATAAAATACTGAGATTAGTTTTTATCATTTTATAGCCAAATCATTATTTGCCTCTAGCTCTTAGTACACCTAGTGACAGCAGACTCTCCACTTGGAAGATTAGGAAAAATTTTAAAAAGGGGAAGGAGTCATTTGGGGAGTTTGGGATTCTTTCCCTAAGTTTGTGCAGCATGGCGAGGCTAAATGATTACTGGGACATGCAATCAGGGAAGACCTGGTTGCCTCTGACATTAATTACATGACCTGGGAGGCCAGTTCAACCCTCTGAGTCTTCAGTTCATCACCTGAAAAACAGGGATAATAATAGCTATACTATTTATCTCGTAGGGTTGTTATAAGGCTCAAATAAGATAGTGGTGTATGGAAGGCAGTTTATGAACCTTAAAGCATAATCTGTGTCAGTTATTGTTACTTTCTGTTGCTCTTTAGCCCTGAAAGGACCATAATAATGTACTTTGGAAACCTTTCCATAAAAAGCTCAAAAGTTCTTTAACATAGTAATTATTAGCATCCCTTTTCTGAGCAAGCCTATCTAAAAACCATTCAAGACACCACTGTGACAACTCCCCCAGAAGAATGAAAACAATATAAAAACACTCAGAAATGTTCCAACTGTTTGGTGTGAATAAAATATTGTATAATTGTATGACAATTATTACCTTACTACTTCCAGAAAGAAAGAAATGTGTGCATATACCTTTGGGGGTCTTTAAATACGTAAAAGGAAAGATACTCAGAAATATATAATTTGTAAAACAAGAGTAATTGTGGTTAACAACAAAGAGCTTTCAAAACGACAGATATAATTTTTTAGGAAAAGTAAGCTATCAGCATTACATATAATTACAGTGATAAACCACAATAAGTTATATAAGTTCTGAGCCATAATAGAAACACTTAAGCAGGGTTGTAACAGGACACTGTTGGGTCTAACTGCCTCATATTTAGGTCTATAAAACCAGCTTCCAAGGCCTGTTTTTACTGGAAAGGTTTCAGTAAATGTTCTTGTAGTCCTATGGGGTCAGTAATTGGACATGCTTATAAATACTCGTAAGTGATGTTAATTACTTTTGTTTGAAATATTGGCACATTCTTAAATACACACATACACATAGATATGTAGCTAGAAATATATTTTAAAAGATAATGTAATTATATCCTTATTCACATGCTTCCATATTAAAGGCATGTTATTCTACTTGTCAGTTTTACAATCTAGGTGCATAAAAAAAAAAATTAAAAGTATATAGTCTTTGTTATCCCACATTTAAATCTCAAAACACTGGTGAGAAGGGAAAAGGGGAAGTAGTCTAACAATCTTTTGATAGTTCTATATGAATTTGTTATTTCTATATGAAAAGGTTCCTGCTAGGCAACTATTAGAAAAATACACATTCTGAGACTTTGTTTTTTTCACCAGTACTGACAGATTTGAATTGATTTCAATCACACACTTGGCTTAAGGTTTCTTATGGTCAGTGGCATTGCTTGGGTTAGCAGAAGTGCAATCTGTGACCATGAAATAGAGTACATTCACATGGTATCTAATTAATAACACTCCACAAAGAAGACATGCCCCTTTCAATTCTAGACCTAAAAGCACAACAGACTTGATGGGTCAGTAAACATTTAGCATAAACCAAAACTCCAGAAAACACCTTACATATTTGGAAGAGTGTAGTTTAAAAGGCTAATTGCAGGAAATGAATATTTACTAAGCATGTTCTGTTGTTGTAGTCTAAAAAATTTGCCACCTGTTGGTTTATTTTCTGGCCTTACTCTGTTTAGCTAGGCTGGACCTTAGACCACAGTCTGGTGGAATCTAGTAAGGCCTTTGCTCCCCTGAAAATAACCTTTGAACCCAGAGGTTTGCTTCTAAGATGCAATGAGTCAAGAATAGAACTATAAATGTGCGCAATAATCATTAAAGACTAAGAAAATTATAATCACATAATCTGTAATTAAATGTAACTAGGTTATAATTAATGTAATTATAATAAAGACTAAGGAAAATGAGATGATCATTCAAATCAGATTCAAGGAAATGATTAATTATGGAAGGTTTCTGCAGTTGAAAATCCATTTTTTTGCTCAAAGATTACACATGCTTGTAAGTTATCTACAAAAAAAGTGTTTGAAAAGCAAAACAATCTCACATATCAGAACTAAAGATAAACATACTCTAATCTCACTCTGAATATGTCTCAAATCAGCTTGATTCAAGTGGAACGGATTCAAGTAATGCACTACACTATTTAGATATTAGATACTGGTTAGTGTGGGGCATATGAAGCCAAAGTTGTAAATCTAAGGCCAAAGGTTAAATCCCAGAGTGGCCGGTTGGCTTTGTGGAGAAATTCTTTACTTCAGGGTCGCAAACTATACTTTATCTCCTTCTAACCATGTGAAGTCTGTGAGAGGGTGAATATAAAGCTTTTTGCCACTACAGGAAAAATCTAGTTTCTTCTATACTAGTTTAGTAGAACCCTTTTTGTATATGAAGTCAGTAATAGATGTAGTCCCCCAAACCAAGCGGCATCATGAACTATGATAGGAACCTATGACTGCTTCCTGTCTCTTTTCCCCATGTTCTCTTTACAGTCCTGAGACTACCAATCTGTAGCAAAGAAAGCCCTCTTTCAGGAGGGACTACATGATTTTTTCCTAACCTCCCTGTGCTTTTCTGTGCCCTAAACTTGCCAGGTAGCATATTGTGTACAGAGGCTCTGCATAAAATTGTATAAAAAAAAGTATAAAATTTTATCCTCATTCGGGAAATGTTTACTGACTTGATTTGGCAGTAGGTATTTAAAATACAAGAATATACACCTTTCCAGCCTGCTAGAAACTGTTAAAGCTTCCCTTTTAGCCACTTAAGGCAACTAGGTAGTGCAGTGGATAGAATACTGGGCCTGAAATCAGGAAGACCTGAGTTCAAATCCAATCCCACACCTTCTTTAGCTGTTTGATCCTGGGGAAGTCACTTAAACATTGTCTGTTTTCCCTATAGGTAAAATGGGGGGAAATAATAGTACCTACTTCCCACATGAGGATCAAATGAGATAATAATTATACACTTAGCACAGTGCTTGACTCAAAGTAAGCACCATATAAACATTAGTTATTATTTTTAACCCAACATAGTTGGATTTGGGGCAACACTAAGAAAATATACCTTAAGAACACTTCATTCATGACTACTCTCATAGTTTAGTGGAGCATAGTAAATTTAGACAGGAAATTTTGAAGATTTAAAATCCTCTTCATGTGACACATAAATGAACTCTAGATCATAGAATGAATGAAATCATATAGAGCTGGAAGCAGCCATCTAGAAATAGACAATGTAGAGAGCTGGGCTTGGAGTCAGGAAGACCCGAATTCAAAACCTGCCTCAGAAACTTGCTTAGTTGTGTGAGCCTGACCACTTAAATCTGTCTCAATTTCCTTAACTGTAAAATGAGGATAATAAGAGCCCCTATCTCAAAAAGCTGTTGTGAGGATCAAATGAGATCATATTTGTAAAGACTTAGTCAGAGCTTGCCCCATAGCTGCGGCTTTATAAATGCTTATTGCCTTTCTCTAGCACAACTCCCTCATTTTAGAAGTGAGAAAATGGGGGCCTGGGGTAGGGGGAAAGATGAAATGATTGAGGCAACAAAGGTCTGAGCTTTTGAGCATATTGATTTATTAAACAACTTTTGCCAACTGCCTAACAAATCAGGGCCTTCCTCAGCTTTGGCACTGGACCCTGAACACAGGAAGAAACAGACTTTTATACGCTAAAACAATTAATCAAAAAAAGATTAGCTAATTAAGAAGAAACAACATAACATTAGATAATGAGATTTCTTATTGGAGGAATGATTAGGATGGGAGAGAAGAGAGCAAACAGGTAGAATTCTCTGAAATCACAAAAAGTTAAGCAATCAAAGGAACATGGAAACAATAATTGATCAGTACATGCCAGTTTTCGGAAAACACTTATGGGTTGGATGAGATGTACAATTATGGGAAACCTCTTGAATATCCAATCTTCTCAATTCAAGCCCACAGAAGTTAAGTGGTTTGTCCAATGTCAAACAGGTAGTTAGGCAAACTCTGGCAGTTTTTACTAAGAGAAAAACTGGAGAAAAGGTCTATCAGCTTAGTTGTCTGACCAAATAGGGATATTGTCTGAGGATCAGTCTAGTTAAGTTAGAGGAAGCGCACTACCAAGAAGGCTGCTTATCCAATAAGAATTTTTTTTTACATATATAGATACAATAGTTCACAAAAACTATTTACTAGGATATAGAGAGAAACACTGTAACCTATATTAGTGCTATGTTTTGGAGAAGGGTGAAAGAGGAGGAGGTATCTGCCTCTGTGAAAAAAACCTGAAATGAGTTATCCCTAAATTCTAGCATTTGTTCTTGAATGGAACAAAATCACAGTATCATATGTTGATTTGGAACTGGAAGAAACCCTAAGAAGTCATTAAGTCCATCATTTTGCTTTTATTGCCAGGAACCTGAGATATAAAAGAGAGGACATTCACATAGGTAGTAATAGCAGAGCAGAAAATCAGGCCCCTCTAACTTTAAATCTAGAGTTCTTTCTACCAACATAATTAGGTCCTTGGTGATCAGTGCTTCTTGAATGTTTGTATATCAGTAAAGTAAACCAAACTAAATCACACTGAATCTTAAGATTTTTATCAAGTCAGGAAGTTTGGATTTTAAATGCTAAACCTCCCACTCACTATATAAAACCCAAGTAAAAGGGCTTAAACTAAAGACCTCAGATGATGGTCTCAAGGCAAAAAAAGAATAAACAGTTTCCTCATTATTCATAGCCCTTCTCTCCCTCAGCATTCTTTGAAAACCAAAACTATTATCTGGTAAGACCACCAAGCAAACGCCTAAACTTGTTACCAAGGTTCTCCTCCCTCCAAAAATAATGAGTACACAAAATCATCAAATTTAGATGGAAGGAGGCTGAAAAGGCTGTCAAATCCAAATTCATTATTTTACAGATGAAAGAAACTAAGGCCAGAGAAGATAAATGACTTGCCCAAGCTACTAAGTATATGAGGCAAGATTTGACCCAGATCACCTTGATTTATTGTATTTACCATGTCATACTATCCTCCCAGATGCTGTTAGCCAGTGCTGTCAATTTCCAAAATTATAAAATGATTCTAACTAATCCCCAAAACCCATTAGAGCAAAAGTACTAAAACAGAATGAACTTTGTGTTTTTCAGATTTAAAAAGCTAATAGACCAAGAAACATCATACCACAAACACAAGGAAAAGGAGAACAGGAAGAAAGTCGCTGCTCTGAAGGAAGAGCTGACCAAACTAAAATCATTTGCTTTGATGGTTGTGGATGAACAACAGCGGCTCACTGAACAGCTCACCCTCCAGAGTCAAAAAATCCAAGACTTGACCACGACTTCTGAGCAAGCACAGAAGAAACTAGCCATTGCTGAAGCCAAAGCTCAGGAAGAAGAGCACAAAGTGAGCAAGCTAGAAACAGAACTGCAAAGAGAAACCAAAGAGCTCCAGGAGAGCCAGGAATCAACAATGGCCAAACTCACCAATGAGGACAGTCAAAACCGCCAGCTCCGGCTAAAGCTGGCAGCTCTCAGCCGCCAAATTGATGAGCTAGAGGAGACAAACAGGTCCTTACGAAAAGCGGAAGAAGAACTGCAAGAAATAAGAGAAAAGATGAACAAGGGAGAAGGTGGTAATTCTAGCATCCTGGCAGAAGTGGAAGAACTCAGGAAAAGAGTATTAGAAATGGAAGGCAAAGACGAAGAACTCATAAAAATGGAAGAGCAGTGCCGAGAGCTCCACCAAAGGCTAGAAAAGGAGACATCACAGAGTAAGGACTTTAAATTGGAGGTAGACAAACTCAACAAAAGGATTATGGATTTGGAAAAATTGGAAGATGCCTTCGGCAAAAGCAAACAGGAGTGTCATGCTCTGAAATGCAATCTAGAAAAAGAAAAGATGACAACAAAGCAACTGTCTCAAGAACTGGATGGCTTAAAAGTTAGAATCAAAGAATTAGAAACCATTGAGAACAAGCTAGAGAAAACAGAATTCACCCTGAAAGAAGATTTAACTAAACTAAAAACACTGACAGTGATGCTGGTTGATGAACGGAAAACGATGAGTGAAAAAATGAAGCAAACGGAAGATAAGCTACAAGCCGCTACATCTCAGCTTCAAGTGGAACAAAGCAAAGTGACCTTGGTTACTGAAAAGTTGATTGAGGAAAGCAAAAGAGCACTGAAGTCCAAATCGGACATAGAGGAAAAGGTGTACAATGTGACCAGAGAGAGGGATGAACTTAAAACCAAGCTTAAAGCCGAAGAAGAGAAAGGAAATGATCTCTTGTCAAAAGTTAACATGTTGAAAAAGAGACTCCAATCATTAGAAGCTATTGAGAAAGATTTTCTCAAAAACAAATCAAAACAAGAGAGTAGTAAGTCGACAATGGCCGTACATCAAGAAAACAATAAGATTAAAGAGCTTTCCCAAGAGGTGGAGAGACTGAAGCATAAATTAAAAGACATGAAAGCTATTGAAGATGATCTCATGAAAACCGAAGATGAATATGAGTCTCTTGAGCGACGCTATGCTAATGAAAGAGACAAGGCTAAATTTTTATCAGAGGAACTTGAGGATGTTAAAATGGAACTTGCCAGGTACAAGTTAGCAGAAAAGACAGAATCCAGTCAGGAACAGTGGCTTTTCAAAAGGCTTAAAGAGGAAGAAGCCAAGTCTGGGCACCTCTCAAGGGAGGTAGATGCACTGAAGGAGAAAATTCATGAATACATGGCAACTGAAGACTTAATATGTCATTTACAGGGTGACCACACAATTCTACAAAAGAAACTCAATCAACAAGAAAATAGAAATAGAGACTTGGGAAGAGAGATTGAAAACCTCACCAAAGAATTAGAGAGGTATCGGCATTTTAGTAAGAGTCTTCGACCTAATCTTAACGGAAGAAGAATTTCTGACCTTCAAGTATTCTCTAAAGAAGTCCAAACTGAACCAGCAGACAATGAACCTCCTGATTACAAGAGTCTCATTCCTTTGGAACGAGCTGTAATCAACGGGCAGTTATATGAGGAAAGTGATAATGAGGATGAAGATCCCAATGACAATGAGCCAACTGTATCCTTCAAATGTAACTCATCTACCACACATCCGGTCAATAGGAAGCTATGGATCCCTTGGATGAAATCCAAGGAAGGCCATCCTCAGAATGGAAAAATACCAGCCAAACAGAATGGAAATTATGTTCAGCCTGGGGATCTTGTCCTAAGTCACACACCTGGTCAACCTCTTCACATAAAGGTTACTCCAGACCATGGGCAAAATACAGCCACCCTTGAAATCACAAGTCCTACTACAGAAAGTCCTCACTCTTATACGAGCACTGCAGTGATACCCAACTGTGGGACCCCAAAGCAAAGGATAACCATTATTCAAAATGCCTCCATAACACCAATGAAGTCAAAGACCTCTACAGAGAGCCCCATGAACTTAGAGCAAGGCACATCCCCTATTTCCATGGCTACCTTTGCCAGAGCACCAACCCCAGAATCCTGTGGCTCCATAACTCCAGAAAGGACAATGTCTCCCATTCATGTCTTGGCTGTGCCTAGCTCTGCAAGTTCCCCAGAACAGGGACGGTCACCAGAGCCAGTGGAAATAGGTGCCAAACATGCTGTCTTTAGAGTTTCTCCAGAGAGACAATCAGCATGGCAGTTTCAAAGGTCAAACAGCAATGGTTCAAGTGTGATAACTACTGAGGATAACAAAATCCACATTCACTTAGGAAGCCCTTACATGCAAGCTGTGGCGAGTCCAGTGAGGCCTGCCAGTCCTTCCACTCCACCACAAGATAACCGAACTCCCGCCCTAATTAATGGAACAGCAGGCAAACCAACCAACAAAGTCACCAGCAGTATTACTATCACACCAACGACCACTCCTCTTCCTCGACAATCACAAATTACAGTAAGTAATATATATAACTGACCCTCATCATCATCATCATCCACACTGACATTCTTATAAGGAACTTACTCCCTTTATTATTCCCTCTCTCCAAATTAAAAAAAAAAAAAAAAAGACTGACTGAACTTTTACTTTGGGAGAGATTTGTGCATGAACTGTACAAGAATATATAAGACTAACTAAGTTTTGCCTGCATAGTCATATCAAGTGTGCACTTACTGTATATCTTTTTTTTTCATTTACATACCTGTATGAAAAATATTTAGTCTGCACTTGTATAAATGCATCTTTATGTATTTCATTTCCCATAACTCACATTAATTTTGACTGCAATTGGTCTTGGTGAAATACTTAACATTATAAAACAGTAAATAATTTGTTATTTTTACCATTGCTTGCTAGATTTTCTTTTGGTCATCTTGTGTTATATTTTTGCATGTACAACAGATTTTGTTTTATGTTTAAAGTGTCTATTAATTCTACCCTTAAAGCAAAACTAAATACCCATTTACTTTTGAATATCTATACTAAAAGGGGGGAAATGGCACAAACACCCCCCCAAAAGAGCTGAAATTCTAAAACATATTTTTATTTCTTTTCAAATTCCTTTAAGCAAGTTATTGTTAAAGTTAGTTTGTATCCTCTGAGCCTAAATGATGATCAAGAAACACTAGCTTTGAAACATAGGTCTGGAGTTACCCTAAAATTAAAAGAGTTTTCTAGGGACGACTGAAGGTTTATTAATTTTCTATGACTCATCGAAAAATATAAAAAGAAAAAAATCTGGCCCATACTGCTAACTTAATATCCTAGAACAAGCGTTGTGCTTAGGAACAGTATCTTAAGCAGTTTCAAAGCATAGATGTAACTCCCTTCCAGTTTAGTTCACAAAAGACTTAAGGTTTCTCTCCTAGGTACCATACCTCTCATATAACTGGGTTATACTCAGAAGCTTATGTCGTAATAAGTTGGATTTTTAAAAATCTCAACAAGTAAATAAAAGCCAAATGCAGTCAGCATGAACTCATTTGGGGGAAAAAAGAAGGAACTATAAGCCATCTGAACTGATTTCTTCTTTGGTTACCTGTTGTACTCTTGATAATTTATTTACAAGGGATACATTCAAACTCCTAAATTATTTTGAACCTGGATCATAGGATAAATTGATCACATTAAGTCTATTCAGTCCACAGAATGAAACTTTCAGGAGGTCCAATGCATATATGCATTCCTGAAATAGAGTGATTCTAAGACAAATCAGCCCATCCCACTTTCCTTTTTCCATTTCTAAAACCACTATATTAAATCAGTGAGTTTTTCATAGTCCAAAATTTACAATTGTTCATCTCATCACTTAACAGTGAGAGGCGTTTAAAAATAAAATTAATCTTCCTCCCTTCATAAGCATCTTCTGCTTTTTCTGTATAATCAATTATTAAAGGATCATAAAGCTAAGGTTTTGTTGACAGAAACACCTCCATGGCGACAAACTCCAACACCAACTTCAAAATATTGCATCATTATCTAGCGAATTTGGCAAAACAAACAAACAAACAAACAAACAAAAAACAGTCTGGTGATGCACGGAAAACCTTGTATTTAGACAGATTTATCTTGGGAATGAACAGTGACCTAGCTAGAAGGAATGATACTACAAAATACATGACAATTTAAAAGAGTTTTAATCATTTAAAATTTTAAGCACAACTTTCAAGAGGAATTACATGCAAAGTATTAATCCTTAAAAGGTAGGAATTATTACCGGCATCAACTAAGATCATTCCATACTCAGCATCTGAACTTTTGAGAATTTCAGAATGCTTAATTGCCATGTTCCCTAAATAATCATTGTATCCACTTTCAACAGCAGCCATCAGAAATGGAAAGCCTGGTGTTAGAGGGGGATGACTGGTCGGTCACAACTCAACTAAGAAGCAGAAAGAACTCAAGAAAACCAAGGCTTTGTATGGCAGTTGTAGACCCTAGGCTATAGCTACTACTCTGTGGAATTAATGTCTACTATGATGTGAAGCTAAATATTTCCTTAAGGCTTCCAAAGGCTTAGACTGAAAGGCTGCAGAGTTTTCATCACAATGGCATTCCCTTCTGTTAAGTCTCATGGTTCCAAAGCACTAATTGTCTTTTTGTCATCCTAGATCAATTCTTCTGTAGCCAGTCACCCCAAAGGTTAATCTCAAATCTAGAGAAAACAGCTTTTTCAGAGAGCACTTTCTTTCAGAGAGATTGCTCCACTAGAAAGACTTTAGACTTATTTTTGTTCACACTTTAGAAACATGAAAAAACTTCACCAACACTACAGTTAAATTTGTGCAACTTTTCCTAAATTGAATACATAGAAAAGCTCTTCATTTAATTCTGGAAAATACCTTTAAGTAATTTGCCCAGGGTCACAGAGCTAGAAAGTGCCTGAGGCCAAATTTGTACCCAGGACCTCCTCTGTCTAGGCCTGGTGCTCTATCCACTGAGCCCCCTAACTGCCCCTACCTTCCAATTTTTAAAACCTTTAGATAATTACATTTTCCCATAAGATCATCTGAGTACACCTGGATATTGAAGTAATAAAAGTTTAAATCACTGTTCTGACTAATAAAAACATTAATCACTTACTACCTTTCAATACAGGATAATTTCTCGTTTGAAAAAAAATTGTTCTTTTGTTATGCAAAGTAAAGTTTTTTATAGTGTTACAGAAGAAAATGACTCCTCATCATAATACATTCAAGGCATGTATTCCCTATTCCCCATTATATCTGTACTACCCCACATGTTTCCCTTTGAGTAGAACTAAGTTTTGCAATGTTTTCCTCTTACATACTACCAATTAACAGCTAATCATATTTTTAAAATATGAAAGTCTCTCTCCTGCAATGTGTTTGTGTGTGTGTGTGTGTGTGTACCTCTGCAAAATGAATGGGGAGAGAGACAGAATAAAAATGAAACAGCTCTAATAAGTATATTGTAATAGATTTCTAGATAATTCAAATCTCTACCATGAGTGAAGCTTGTAAAAATCTATCCCTCTTCTTATGCTGCTGGTTTTTCTGTTCACATGAACAACAAAAATATGGGGCAGAGGTGGGGCATAAAATGAACTCCCCTCCCCATTCTGAGGTCTCCTCTTCCTCCCACCCAGATAGCCACTTCTAAAATTCTAAAGTACTATAGAGCTAAAAACGTCTAGTAGGTCATGCAATGATGATGATGGGTTCTGAAATATCTAGTCATGAAACAAACATAACCATATACTTTAGAAGTACATACTTATGGTTAGGCTCTAAAAAGCCATAAAAGAAATTGTATCTTCCTTCACTTGAAAATATATTTCTTTGTATTGGTGCCATATGGAGGATTTCCACCTTCCCTCTTCTTTTACATATTCAATAAACATTTATTAAATGCCCAATATATTCCAGGCACTTTTTTGAGCCAAGGGGATACAAAGCAAGAAATAAGCTAATTCTGGCTCTCAAGGAGCTCTCAGCTATATAAATGGAGATTTTGAACCTTGGACTTCATCCCACATAAGTCCTTAGTTTTCCCAAAATTCCCTTTAACCTCTTCTGCGCCTCCACTTTTGGGTAGTCACGTTATTGTTTTATAGTTGGCTGTAACTCCTCCCTCTTTCTCTTTGGTTCCTGGGAGGGAGCTGGTTAGTACTTTTTAGTTAGTCTCTTTTGTTATTTTGTTATTAATAAAATATTTGTAAATGTAATATTTAGTATTTTACATGTTAATTTTAATCTCCACACAGCCTAATGAGAGAGACAACATGTAAAACAATTATGTACAAAGGAGAGATACAGGATAAACAAAGGTACCCGTGGAGGGAATGCACCAGCATTGGGGAGATCAGGAAAGGTTTCCTGTGAAAGGTGAGATAGCAGGGTTCTGAAAGAAGTCAGGAATAAAGGAGGCAAGGAAGGAGAGATTCCAGGAATGGGGAACAGCCAGTGAAAGTACACGGAGTCAAGAAAAGGAGTGTCTTATGTATGGAATGGAAAGGAGGCTATGGTCACTTGATTGAAGAGTGAGTGAGAGTAAGGTTTAAGATGATTGTAAAAAAGGAGAGTAGGTTATAAAAGGTTTTGAATTACAAACAAGATGTTATATTTGATGCTGATGGTGATAAGGAATCAGTGGAATTTACTGAATAGGGGAACTGACATGGGTGGTTTTAGGAAGATTATTTTAATAAGTGGTGGATGGACTGTCATAGGGAGAGACTTGAAGTGAAGGAGATCAACCAGAAGGTGATTATACAGTACAAGCATGAGGTAGGAAGGGCCTGCAGCAAAGTGATGAGAGTGTCAGGGGAAGGAAGAGGACATATATGAGATATTTTAGAAATGAAAAATCAACAGAACTTAGAAACAGATTGGCAGCAGAAAAGAGATATAGAAATCTGGATGGCAAGCCCAGAGTTCATGGGTGGCATCAAGAAGTCTTTCTGTTGAAAAGCAACACTAGTCAAGGAGGGTAGGTTTGAATAGAATTGACTGTTTTTTTTTTTAAGGGAAAAAACAAGAAGATCCTAAAAATGTAAAGGTAATGAGAGGATTTATTTTTATATAAAAATGAAAAAAATGGCATCTCTTTTTCAAATTTCAGATTTGGTTTCGGCCCAAATTTTAATTTGTCCAAAATTCTAGGTCTCAGACCCTAATAATCTTTTTGGAGTGATTTGTACTGGATTTTACAGCTTCCCCCTTTCCCTAAAGTACTAATATTTAAACTTGAAATAAATTAAAAAAGATTTTTTTTCTTAACAAATTCGTTTTCTGATAATTTCATGACAGTTCTCAAGATTATTTACTGAAGACAACCCGCATAACAAATCTAGGCCTGGGCATCAATGATTTAAAATCTTAATTCACGTTTCTTTACTTAAATAAAAAATAGTCGTTTTTTGACTTGGACATAGCAGTACTGAAATGTACAACTCCTCTGTCATTTGGATTTAAGAATTACTATACTTAAAATGAACCTGAATATGTACTTCAACATTGTTTTACCACAGTTGGCTAGTCTTAACTTTGTGAATTCCAGTCCAACTTATGTTACAAGTGAAAAGGATAGGGCAGTCTCAGTTTTAGCCTCTAATGGCTACTTGGGACTCCATCACAAAACCACCATTGGGAATGGCATAGCTGGTAATTCTTGCTGCTCTGACATCATGGACTAGAGTCATAATGAACCCAAGAGCTAAGAAATGAAGCTAGTAGACAGGGTTCTGGCCAGTTAGGAAGGGTTCCACAGTGCTCAACAATTGTAGAATACTATGCAATATATTTCCCTTGATATTCTACTAACATCTAGACCAGGAGTATTTTCCCTGAGTCAAATCAATCAGTGAGGACTTATTAAGCACCTACCATGTGCCAGCCACTATGCTGGGCTCTCTGGATGAACAAAAAAATAAAACAACCCTTCCTCACATGTACATATACCCAAGTCAGAAACTAATAGATACTTTATTAAATAGTCACTTTGTGCCAGGCACTGCTCTAAGCATTGAAGATACAAAGGAAAGTAAAAGACAGTCCCTGCATGCAAGGAGCTCACAATCTTAACAAGGGAGACAATATGTAATAACAAGCTACATACAAGAGAAATTAGAAGTTAGCCACAGAGGAAAGGCACTAGAATGAAGAGGAATATGGTGTAAAAAAAAGAAACAAAATAAATACAAAGTAATTTCTTCAGGGAAGATGAAAGTGGCCGAAGGAATCAGGAAAGGATTCAGATAAAAGGTGGTGCTTGAGCTGAATTTTGAATGAAACAAGATAAAGATCAGGCAGGTAAGGAAAATTGTTCCCACTCCACCTCCAACGCTCTATAAACCAACAACTGAGAACATAGCCTCAGAGTCAGAGCTGAAAGCGACTTTAAGGGGACATCTAATCCAACCACCTCCTTTTATAGACAAACCTATGGATCAGACTTTATAGATACTAGTAAGCTAAAGTTAAAATGAATTCACTCCACTTCAAAACATACAAAGTCTGTTTTGATCCATCCTAACTCCAAAGAGAGATAAACTATTGGCATTTTTCATTTTTGACAATACAACTCAATTCCCAACCTCTAGGAAAGAACAGGCCAGGGAAGCATGAAGAGAGAAATATTTATTGTTGTTTGGTAGTTTAAGTCATGTTTGACACTTCATGACCCCATGGGTGATTTGCCATTTTTTTCTCCATCTTATTTTACTGATGAGGAAACTGAGGCTAATCGGGTTAAGTGACTTGTCCAAGGTCACAGAAATAGTATCTGAGACCAAATTTGAACTCAGGTCTTTCTGATTCCAGGGCCATGGCTCTACCCACTGTGCAACCTAGCTGCCATTCATTTAGACAGGAGTTAATAAAAGATTCACTAATTATAACACGGATAATATTACCAAATTTGAATAAACTGAAGTTAAACACTTCTCTCTAAATGAGAAAAAATATACTGACTTTAGACAACTTAAAAGAATCATTTAGCTATTATTTTTCATTTACCAAAAAAAATGCTTTGCATATAATAAGCACTTGAGAAATGCTTTCTATAATTCATTCATTTTCCCTTCAAAAATCTTTCTTGTGGCTTGGAAAATGGCAGAGACAAAAGGAAGTTCAGGTCAATGAGTAAATTATTAAACTAGTAGAGAGCTTGATCTTCCTATAAAATAATCAGTAAAAGTATAGGACATGAGGGACAGCTAGGTGGTTCAGTGGATAGAGATAGGCCTGGAGATGGGAGAGGTCTTGGGTTCAAAACTGACCTCAACTACTTCCTAGCTGTGTGACCCTGGGCAAGTGACTTTATGCCAGTTGCTTAGCCTTGGAACTAAGACTTTTATTGATTCTAAGAAAGATGGTAAAGGTTTAAAAAAAAAAAAGTATAGGATATGAAACTTCCTGGGCCTAATCACAGTTTAGCATTAAAAGTGATTACTGAATTCTCTTATACTGAATACTCTTATACTGAATTACTCTTATAATTTGCTTCATCATCTGTAAATTGAGAGACTGTTTGAACTTCATAGCTTCTAAGAAATGTGATTAATGAAATACCCAAGGGATATTATATGGATATTTTTAATGGGGAAGAAATCTTCCTTATCCATCCTTTTAAAAAACCATTGATGCTGCTAACAGGAAAATCACCTTGCAACCTGGTGACTAACAGAAATGCAAGTTTAGTTCTTAGAGATGTTTTTTAAAAGTCCTTATATTCTAACTTAGTATCAATTCTAAGAGGAGTGACTATAAATGACTTGCTCAGGGTCACATGAATATAGTTCATTGAGCCTTAAAAGTTTTATAAAACAAGAGGGTCATTATACAGGCATAAGCACTGATATTTAGTACTTGTTTTCCAACATTAGAAATTCAAATTTGATATTATTGTTCACTACAGAGTGTCATTATTTGCATTTTCACTGTCTGAAACTAAGCTATAACAATCTCTTGTGGCTATTAACTTCATTGGTTAGAAAATGGTGCCAAGGATGGCCAAACCAAAGTTTTCACTACTGCAGAAGGCCAGCTAGCTTTGCTGGTTTTCAAAAACTGCCCATTCGAATCCGTGGTGAGTCATTTCACAAGTTCAGAATAGAGAGTAGATGAGCAAATTCATCACTATTTTGGGGGCTGGGGGTGAGGTAGAAGGTTGTGCAATAACTGGAAACCTGTGCCTATTAATGGAGTGTCCATGTCATCATCAATGAAGGGCAAAAAATTTTACCAAGGCAAGATGGTGACTGGGTTAGACTACCTCTATAGAGTTGCTTGAGAGAATGCAATAATGTTAGTTCATCGAGGAGAATTTCCAGGATAAACAACTTATAACTGGTAAAGTCCCACTAAGGAAAAATAAAGAATA
Organism: Gracilinanus agilis; assembly: GCF_016433145.1. Taxonomy (NCBI): domain Eukaryota; kingdom Metazoa; phylum Chordata; class Mammalia; order Didelphimorphia; family Didelphidae; genus Gracilinanus; species Gracilinanus agilis. Next base: position 371,963,508 of record NC_058132.1, read on the forward strand.
TTCATGGAATTAGAAGGGTGAAATCTGGAGCAGTCTGAGGGCTTTGCTAAATGGACTGTCTTAACTGTCTTAACTATCCCTATCCTCACTTTGTATGACATGTGAGTGAACTTGTTAAGCAACTAGGAACATGTGTTTCTGGGGAGTCTGGTACTTCGTAACAATCAAAATAATGCACTGAATCATCTGAAAATGAAGATGATGATTGAAGAGGTAGATTTCCATCTGAAGTGACTCAAGCATCTTTCCATTTTCTAGGTGCCATATTATATTTAGGCACATTAGAGAAGAGTGATAATAAGGTGGCAATTTTTCTAAGTTCTATGAAAATTTGTACTAGGAGGGGAAAAAAAAAGTTTTCTTTCCAGGATAAACAAGTTGATGGCTTGCAAAACATTACATGAACTTATCATATTCCTAAGTATTTTAATGTGCACTAAAAATTCAAACCATATGCATACTAATCCATAAATGTTATTACCCAAGTCTATACCAGCTTTTCCTAGAACCATAGAAAGAGGCAGGAAGTGAAGTGAATGAAAAGCTGTCAATGTTTCTCAAGAAAACAAGTCTCCAGAATGTCTTGAAAAACACCATCAATTTGCTACTTGTCTTTCTTGGTATGGTCTAGATATGGCCCTAATTCTATTAGTTTAAGGGCAGAATCACAATCCTAAATAAGTAAAGAATTTGTATTAACTTTAAGTATCATTTAAATCAAAGGTGTTTAACCTGAGGTCCTTGAACTTTATATACATTTTAGTAACTGTATTTCCCTATAATTGGTTTCCTTTGTAATCTTATATATTTTGTATTTTACATCTAGAAACATTATTCAAGGAAGGGGTCCATAGGCTTTACCAAACTGCCTAAGGATTGTCTTTGCCAAAGCTTGACAAAAAGTTAAGAATTCCTAATCTAAATCAAACAGTTTACATTTTAAAACACAAATTTCAACTCTATGTCTCATGGTATAGCACTCCTGTCTCAATTCTTTTCTTTTTTTTAAAACCCTTACCTTCCTTCTTGGAATCAATATTGGTTCCAAGGCAGAAAAAGCAGTAAGGGCTAGGGAATGGGAGTTAAGTGACTTGCCCAGGGTCACACAGTTAGGAAGTGTCAGGTCAAATTTGAACCCAGCACCTCTTGTCTCTGGGCTTGGCTCTCAATTCACTGAGTCACCTAGCTGCCACCTGGTTGCCCCCCTCAATTTGTTCTTTATCTAGTCTCTCCTGTATTCACATAAACGTTGCTCTGAGATTTGTCAATAAGCCTCTTGCCCCATTTCTCCTTTTTTTTTATTTTATAGTTTATTATTTCTTTATACTCCTCAAGTTAGTTTTGAATTGTTTCATAATATTTCATAAGGGATTCCTCCTTAAAACCATTTGGACAGAAAGGGAAAGATACTCTATTGAATTATCACACAAATCCTTCTCCCCATACTTAAAGGTTTTTCTCCTACATAATAATCACTTTGCAAGACAATTTTGCAAGCTTAAGGAAAACATAAACAGAGAAAAACATTTTAGGAGCACATGACACCCAACACATTGATGCCCAAAATAGGGTTCACAGTCTGCCACACATGGTGCCTGACACATACCAGGTGTGATGTGCATAATTTTGGTCTGGCAGGCAATTTATATCCAGTGATTCCTTGAGGGATTTTCTAGGCAAAGAAACTGGAGTGCTTTGTCATTTCCTTCTCCAGCTCATTTTACAGATGAGGTAACTGAGGCAAACAGGTTTAAACGACTGGCCCTGGGGCACACAGCCCTAGTAAGTGTTTGAGGTCAGATTTGATCTGAGGAAGATGAATCTTCATGACTATAGGTTGCTCTATCAGTGCTCTATCCACTGCACCACCTACCTACCTCAAGATAGAATTAAATATTGACTATTCCACTCTTTTTTGCTCAGTAGGAAGCAGAATCCCTTGAAAGGTTCCCCTTTAACTAGAATCCAAGGACCCCTAGAAGTCTTTGCAGCAAAAAGGTCTCCTTAAATGCTTGCTATTTAATTGAAGTGCAGATGATGCCTGGAAGCTCTCATTCTTAATGGACTTCTCATCTCAAACTCACCCTGCTCCACAACCCTAGTGGGGGAAAAAATCCACCCACTTGAGCCCAATTTCTTCAAATTAATTCTCTATGACACCTCAGGTCCCTAGGCCTGAAGATGCTGAACTAAAAACCCTCTAACGTCCTTTCCAGTTTGAAATTTTCATGATTTTGATCCTTTGATTCTTATGTTTCTTGGGAACATTTTAGGATATAATTATAAAGTATGTGGCAAATTAGCTTCAAAGAAAAAGAAAGAAAAATGGGCTTTGCCTCTCACCTTTGCTTACTGAGGTGAATCTGTGATAGAAATGGTTAAAATAAAACACTCAAAATATATGGAAAGTCATTTTAATTTAAATAAACCTTAAGTTCTTCCCCCTCTGCCAGACTCTTTCCATTTTTTCAATTTAAGTCAAGAATGGAAAAACTCAAGTAGCTGCATAGCACCAGGCATCCTATCAAAAGTCAAAATTACAGGGTTAGAAATGCTCAGAGTTCAACGAGCTAAATGAATAAATATCTGTAAGTGCTTTATAATTTGATAATACTATAGCACAGAATCCACATGGTGTTGCTTAAGGAATATCTCATCAGTTACTCCATCAGGTCATCAGATGAATGGATATTATAAAATATCACTCTGACCTGAACTTTGCCATTAAAGGATCCCCTCCAACATATAATATTCCTTTTTTCAAAAACATTTTTTAAATCACAAACTGTTGAAGATTTTGTGATTCTCTTAAGGCAATTCTTTGGAAGATTGAAGTAGATTTTTTAATTTGAGTTTTTCTCTCAGTAACCCAAATGTGCCTATTTTATTATTCTTTTCAGACTAAGAGACTTTTTAAAGTGTGTCTTGTTTTTTTGGCGAAGTACTCCTAATTTATCTATATTCACATTAAACTAACATGATATAGTAAAGAAGTCATACGACTGCAGTGTCATAAGAACTCATAAGAACATATCTCCTCTTTACCCTCTATTTTCCCCCTTTTTTATAAGTGTCTCTCATTTTTTATATAGCCTTGCCCTTCCTAAATTCTGAGACTCCAGGTCAGTCAGTTGATAAAGATTCATAAAGTGACTACTATATGTCAGGCACTATGCTAACTTCTGGGAACTCATTGAAAGGCAAAAGATAGCCCCTTGCACTAAAGGAGCTCACAATCTAAAGGGGCAAACAACACATAAACGATGACATACAATTGAGCTATAAATAGTATAAACTGGAAATAATCAACAAAAGAAAAGCACTAGAATTAATGGGGATGTGGAAAGGCTTCCAGTAGAGAATGGGATTATATCTAAACTAACTCTATAGTTGGTACAACTATTAGGCAGCTACTTTATCAGAGCTTCCTTCCAATTATTCAATTGTGTGGTTCTCTAATAAAATGTCAATTCATTTATAATACATATTCTTCACAGAAGATAGTAGAGAAACTGCTTCTATGCAATAGCTGCTCATTTCCATTATCTTACTGTTTGAAAAGATTGATCAGCTAAGGGTGACACAGTATGGATAGAGCCTTGGGCCTGGAATCAGAGTTCAAATTTGGTGGCAGACACTTACCAGCTGGCTGTCCCAGGGCAAGTCACTTAAATGCTGTCTACCTCAATTTCCTCATCCGTAAAATGAACTGGAGAAGAAAATGGCAAGCACTCCAGGACCTTTGCCAAGAAAATGCCAAATAGGTTCAAAAAGAATCAGGCTTTAGGCACAATGGAAACACCTGAGAAGAAATCTAAAACGGAGGATCTCTAAACTTTTTTGTACCATGAACCACTTTGGTAATCTATAGAAATCTATGGATCCTTTATCAGAATAATGTTTTTAAGTCCAAAACACCATATACCCAGGATGACAAAGGGAACCAATTATATTGATATGCAACTACTAAAATGTTTAAATAGTTCCTGGATCTTAAGTAAAGACCCCTAATCTAACTGGTCTTCCTAACTCATCTCTCTCCTTTCTCCTCTTCCTCCACTCAGCTACCACTGACCACATGGCCTTCTTGTTCAGTAAGTTCCAATGGTTACCTATTATCCCCTAGATCAAATATCAACTCTTCTGTTCACATTTAACATTCTATATAACTTGGTCCCTTCCTACTTATTAATTTTCCTTACTCTATTCCCATGAACTCTGATGGAACTATACTGACCTCTTTGAGATTTCATCTTCCACCTCCTAGGCTTTGCGTTCAGTGCCTGGAATGCTCTATCCATTAACTTTTCAATCTCTTTTAAACTCCCTAACTTTCCTTCATGATTCAGCTCAAAGGTCAGTCTTTGAATAACCAAATTCAGGAGCTGGAATACATATTAAATATATACATACATACCTACAATAATATGTATTATTTAAAAATTCCACCAATCCTGGTCAAAAGAATGGAGATAAATTCTCCCACAAGAAAATGTTCATTTCACAGGGTTGGCTACTTGGAATGACACTAGTTATTGGCTATCCCCCAATATGATGAATCAGTACATATTGAAAAAGTTTATCAACATTACCACTTTTCTTAAGACAACTCCCAGCAATATTACTGTTCTCCAACTGGGTTACAATTTTTTTTCCTCCAAAAAAGTATCTTTGCCTTCAAAAGGGACCCTTAATGTCTGAATTTAAATTTTAACCAGTTATACAACTCTTAGTAAGTTAGCTCAACTGGGAAAAAATGTTAACAATATAAACTAAAGTTAGCTTGTAAATAGCTTCATATCACAATGAACTTCATACTATAATATCCATCCGAAGGCCTGGCATTTCCCATAAGGATGTGGATATGGCATCTTGCCTACCAGAACAAGCTCAGGAAAATGTGTATTAACACAATAGTCTAGTCTTACTTAAAACTATCTGCAGTAAAATCTGTTTCACAAGTTATACTGCAGGAAATGTTACCTGTTCCAAGGAAACCTCTCTATTCAATGATTTTTAGATATCTCCAGAAAGCAAAGAATACTGGGAGAACAACAGGTTAAATAATAATTCTGATGAAGTCAAACCTAGCAATTCTCTGATAGTAACAGACTCCAAATAAGGAGAGAAATCTGAATTTTGGACCTATTCCATTCTTCCTGCATCCCCCTCCTAAACTATGGTGGAACCTCTCTAGACAATGAAAATTTACATAATGACTATATTGCCCAGACATATTGGTAAAGATGTCAGGCATACCATAGGAATATTTTTGCATCTGCTGCAATACATAGTAGAAGCCCTACAGTGTGGCTGCAGATGACTCTCTCTAGCCATCTCTACAATATTCTTATCACTGGGCAAATAAAAAAGAAAATGATAACCCCTGGAGTCTCTCCTTGAGCCAGATGCACTTGCACAAGGTAAATTTGTCATAGGTCTATTAATTTTAAAAGAGCCAAGCTTTGCAGATTCATGAGCACTGGGGCAGGGGCCTGCATAAATGCAGCCCTCTTGTTTTCTGAGTTAAGGATACATGGATTAGGAGAAGAAAAGAGGAACACATAGAAAGGGACAATCTATCCTGGAAACCAAAGCAAACTTCAGGAAAACTTCACCAGTGTGAAAGATGTTTGAGTCCCCTTGCCTAATGTCCTACTTCTGGCCTAAGTCCAGTTACAAATCATGGGCAGGGGACAGGTTCTTAAATGAGGCCATTCCCATGGCTATCTAAACTAAAAAATGTTAAGTTAAGAGAATGGAGAAATAAGTTTAGGAATCTAAAGTTCTCTATTGGATCCCGAAGATATTCCTATTAATGTGAGTGATGTAAGATCGTCTTAAGTATAACTGTGAGGTTCCAATTGTGAAGGACATTGGGAGTTTGAAAACCCTACCTTTATCAGCCAGTCAGAGCCATGGGCATATGAGGTAGGTGCCAATCTGTTTTTCTCACAACTAAGCAAACCAAAAGGCTATCTGACTTGCATATTGTAATAACTGCTGCCATTTACATAGTGAGTTGTAGACAGAAAACATTTTCCATACATTTTCTCACTTGATCTTCCTAACAATTGTAAAGCAGATATTCAATTTAATAAGTACCTAGTATGCACAAGGTATTATGAACTAAATATTGGGAATGTAAAAATGAAAAACAACTCAGTAAAAGAGTTTAAAAGTTAAAGTATGGATCAAATAGTAAGTGCTAGGTCCTATATATACAAATGTACAATAGATGAAAAAGCCCCACTTAAAAGAGTCTTGAAATCTGAATGGGAGGACATATATAAAGCGTATATTAAGAACAACATATATAAAGCATATAAAGAAATGGTCTACCTCTTCACCTATGAACTTTTATCCTCTTTAGACTAGGAGATTAAAGTGTCCCTAGTGGAATTGTTTTGATTGAATGAAAAGCCTTAAAGAAAATTAGAACTAGAGAGTCCCTTAGAGACCAACGAGTTCAGTGTTCTTTTTCAGATGAGGAAGAAACATTAAACTAAAAAAAAGGGGAGGAACTGTTGAAAATATGGGTTTTCCAAAAAACTTTAGAAAATGGGGAAGTAAAGTCATTAGGCCAAGTAGAAAACAAAACAAGGCATCAGAATTGCAAAAAAGGCCATTTACACCCAGCAATCATTAAATTAATTTAAAGACTAATGTTCTCATTTTGTTTTTGTTTTTTTAATATTTCTCCTAACCTTGATTCCCCTTTTCCAAGTGAACTGAAGAGAGGAAACAAGAAATAAATATGGAAGATGAAATAATCAAGGAACGGGAACTGAGATTAATATGGAGGAACATGCAATTCAAAATTACTGGTGTAAAGGAGGGGTGAGGAACTTTGAAGAAATATATATCAAGAAACTGGAAAGAAAACCAAAAGGAGAGGAGAATAGGAAGAAAAATGTAAAAACAAAACACAACTTGCAGGCTGGAAAGGCTAAGAAAAAGGGCATAAGGAAATAAAAAGCAAATAAGATTTCCAAGTTGTCTAAGGCTAGTATATTTTAACTAAATGGTTCTATGGACAATTACATTTTTCTGACATTAAAAAAAAAAAAGATTAGGAAGGAAATGAATGGATAGAGCAAGGAGTAGACTAATTAGAGCCAGAGTTTACTCTCCTATTGTCCTCCGCCCATGGTTTAATCATTTTAGAAATAGAAATGAGGAGTAACTGGGGTGAGAAGGGAGGCAGATTAGTACATTTCCCTTTCCAGTCAAAGGCCCAGAAACCACAAAGGCATATTACATCATAATCTAAAAAGACCAAATTACTATAATCTTCACCTCAAAATTGGACCGCCCTTGAATACAAATCATAACACTCAGGAACAGTGGGAATCTATTTAAAACCAAATGTTCTTTTGAGAAGGTTAATGGATATGATCTAATTACCTCATGGGTCTTCCAACTAGTTAACATTAGATATATTATTTTAAATGGGATTCCTTTCAAAAGGTTCCTTTCCTTACAAAAGGGTCAGATTCCAGCTGACAAAGGCTTATCCTAAAAAAGGAAGGCTAAATTAAATAAAAAGAGAAAGAAGTATACAAAAACAGTCTAATTCCTTTAGGTCATTTGGCACATCATATTATCATTTAACTTCTTCCTCCCCACATCAACAACCTAATAGCAATGATTTTCTAGTCGGTAGCATGAGACAAAAAGAGAAAAAAAATCCAATATTTTGAGGATTCTCCCTCCATTTCAGGACTTCCTCTTTATATTACCAATTCAATTAAAAATATTAATGTTCATTATGTATAAAGCATAGTGCTAAGTGCTATAGTATATAGGAAGTTGAGATAAGAAACAATTCTTGAACATAAGTAACTTATAGTCTAGTTAGAGCATGAGACAGTTATAACTAGAATACAATATACATATCGCTGTACTGAGATCCAAGGTAGGGTCTCCAAAAGTCTTCAGAGAAGGCTAATGAAAGGAAGTACATTTCAACAGATGGAAGAGGAAAAGGGAAGGAAGTATCCCAAACATTGAAAGCATCATAAGTAAAATATACGATTAGCAAGAAGTCTGTTTGGGGGCTTGAAGAAAAGGAAAAATCTGGAACAAGTAAGAATCAGATAGGGAATCCTGAGTCTTGTTTCCCATTGGGCACCTTAAACAAAACTATGGAAAACCAGTTTCAATAAACAACGCATTGACCTAGATATTCCCTGGCAAAGTCACTGAATGAAGTTAGAGCTTAGAACACTTCTTCCACTATGGTGAAGGTCAAAGAACAATTGATTTGGATGGAGTCAAACCAGAGAAACTAGTTCTTTCTGCTACTACATGAGCAACCTTGGGAAAAGTTATATTGAACTTCTCTGGCCTCAATTAATTCCTCTGTGAAATTAGGAGGTTGAACTAGATGAACTAATACTTCCTTTCTTACTTTTCTAAGTTTTTTGATTCCATTAAAAACTAAGATGACTGGGTCTTTCAGAACCTCATTCTACTTAAAAACTCTATAGCTAATACTATATCCTCTTGAAGTCCTTTAGCATCAATCCAATAAGGCAGAGATTTTCAAAGAATACTGTTTTCTCTACAAAAGTTCACCATGTTGCTCCTAAAATTTCCATGCACTGTGAAGATTAAATTTCATTCAGAGGAAACAAATATTTTGACTCCAGCTCTATAACTCCTGGACTTCATCAATAAGGACAAATCGTTTACTTATGCTCTCTGGGATAAAATGAGTAAAATAATGACTTCTAGTCCCACAAATTAGCACAAGATTAGACTGTGTGTAACAGACACATAAGACTCAATAAAATTTTGTGTTTCATAATTGAATTTATATAACTCTTAGAATACTGATGCTAACCGGATGCTATTTTTACAAGTTTATTATTTGTTCCTCCAGAACCTACATACTAAATTGCTTTTGGGGCAAAATGACAAATGCTGGAGGGGATCTGAAATTGCTTTCACAATCTCTTTATCACTATATATCTCAACTGAATGAGTTCCACATTTTAGAAAGGGACGACAAATTGACCAATGAGAATAGGCCCCCAAAAAAGGCAAACAAAATGTTGAGAAGACTATACTAGAATGAGCTAAAGAAACTGGGGAATCTTAGCCCAGGAAAAAAAAAAGACTAATGAGGGACATAATTATCTTCAATTATTTGAAGAGAGATTAGACTTGAACTACTTGACACTAGTAGGTTAGTGGATGGAAGTTGCAGAAGCAGATTAAAGCTTAACTATAATTAATACCTAGCATTTATGTTTAAGTTATGCAAAGCACTTCACAAATAGTATCTCATTCTTACAACAACCTTTAGAGGTAGGAGATTACTATATCCATTTTACAGATGGTAAACTGAGAAAATATCCATTTTACAGATAACTGAGGCTGAGAGAGGTTGAATAACTTGACCATCAACATAGAACTACTAAATGTATGCATAGGATTGGATCCAGATCTTTCCAAGGCCAGGTCCAGCATTTCTGCGCCCTCTAGCTACCTCAAATAACCTTAACAGGAGAGCTAGGTGTCTCAGTGGACAGAGAGACAAGTCTAGAGACAGGAGTTCCTGGGTTCAAATTTGGCCTCAGAAATTTCCTAGCTGTATGACTGTGGGCAAGTCACTTAATCCCAATTGCCCAGCTCTTATTTTCTGATTTAGAACCAATGATGGAAGGTAAGGGTTTTTAAAAATATATATATATAACAATTACCATCTTAACAAAACTTAGAGCTATTCAAAAGTGGAATGGCATTCCTCAGGAAGCAGTAGGTTCCCATCACTTCAAAAAGAGACCAGATGAGAACCTACTGAGATTATTATAGAGAAGATTCCTATTCGTATATAAATTAGACCAAATAGCAACCCTTACAACCTTGAGATGATGTGATTCTGAACTGCTACCATGTTAACATTTCCAAATAAACATTCCTAAAGAAAAAAAATTTTTCTACTCCTTGCAATCTGTATCTTTCAGCTACTTTTAAATAGACACTTTCCAAATATAATGTTAAAGTGAGCTCAATACACTTATTTCATTTTTTTGTCCTATGAGGTTCCCCAGACTCTTTAATCTCTTCCAAGTTCTATGCATACTGATAGTCTCAGCAAGGGGGGAAAAATCACCGTTTTATTACAAAGCCCAGTCTTATTGCATATACTGTTTAAATTTGTATACAATTAGATAGTAGCTATTTTGACATGGGATTCTTCTAAGAGATATATAATTTGTTTAGCTCTACGTTTAGTTTGAAACTTTTTTAAACTCAGAAAAGAGCAATAATCCCAATTTGAGATGTGAGCCAGAAGATGTGGAATCAAGTCTTGACTCTGACACTAACTTGTAGGTAAGTTCTTGAGCTTCTCTGTTTCTCCATCTTTAAAATAAGCTGTTGGGACCAGGAGACCATTAAAGGCCCCTTCCCATTCTTTAGTTCAATGGATAAGCTAAATATGGATTTGCTTTTGCAATTCCAAAGCAAAGAACTATCCTTTGCTGCCATCTAAAGGCAGAAACTTTGTAGTGAAATCCAGAGCACTTCCCCATTAAATTGCTGCCAACAATAGGGAATATAAACCAACTAGAATTAACTGAATGTCTGTCATATTTAGCAGCGTATGGTTAATTAAGAAAACCAATGAATGCCACAGTCCTTGCCTCAGGAGAGCTTACAAGTACTCAAGGGAATATTCTTTAAAAAAATTAAGAACTGCAGGGCTTATGAGTTAAGACAATGCACACAAAACATTCTGCAAACCTTTAAGCACCATATAAATACAAGCCATTATTATTATTATACTTTATGGCTCTTTTAAAGGAAGCTAAGAGATGTTTTATAGCAACATTTCTCAAACTTTTGGGCCTCAGAACCTTTTTTTTTCCACTATTAATAATCATTGAGGACCCCAAAAAGCTTTTAAGTGGATTCTAGCTATCAATATTTACTGTATTTGAAATTAAGATGGATATTTTCTAAAATATGTATTAATTCATTAAAAATATCAATGATGTGAATTACTGCATATATGTATATAGATATATAACATATAGATAATATAGATAACATTTTTACAAAAATATATTTTCCAAAATAAAAAAATTAGTGAGAAAATTGGCCTTGTTTTATATATTTCTATAATCCTCTGATGTCTGACTTAATAGAAAGCAGGTGGATTTTTATACCAATGTCTGCATTCAAACCACTGTAACATGTTGTTTTGCTTAAAATATATGAAGAAAATCCAATCTCTCTGATACTTAGTTGGAAAAGACAGGAATATTTTAGTAGACAAATAATATCTTAGTATTATTAGGAAAATAATTTTGACCCGGAGGACTCCTTGAAAGGATCTCAGGAAACACAAAGGGTCAGTCCTGAGAACTACTGTCTCACAGGATAAGGTTTAGAATTGAAAGGGCCCTCAGAGATCAAATATTTAATGATTGTAATATGTGATTATTAAGTGTTAATATTATTAGTATTAATAAATTATGTGTTAATATAATTTTTATAGGACAAGAATGTTATTCTAGCAGAGAACCTCAATAATATGAAAACTGAGGAAAAAACATCAAAGTAAAATCCTATATTGCAATAGGATATATCACACAATTAACAGTCTAATATGTTTCAACAACTACTTGAAAGATGGTATTTCTAGGAACACTGGGAGATTTCTATCCCATAGATTTTTATCACAACCTTGGCCAATGAACTAGTAATAGGATAGTGAAAGAGACTAAATTCAGGTTGCAAGATTAGGGGAACAAATGGAGAGTATCAAAGTGAAGACATTGGTTTGTAAGCTCCTTTCTCAGGCTGTCTCAGGGTGAGAGGGGAAAGGAGTTAGAAAAAAACAGGGGAGAGTTTAATGTGTTCTAAGCACAGGACAAAGGTCCTTGATCTCAGTAAAGGAGGAGGTATTATTATCTGTTCTGCACACGAGGGGCAGAAACGTGGGTTTGAGGCTTCAGACAAAAGAAAATTCATTGTTGACCATGAGGAATGAGATATGGAAGCAATAAGAGTAAAATAAAGAAAGGCCAAACAAAGAAGGACCAGCTGAGGTTAGCGCAGTCTGGAATTCAGGCCCTGACAACACCTATTCCTTCTATCACTTTAGCTACAGATCCGGGGGGAAAAAATGGACCCAAACACATTTGACCATGAGAAAGCACTTTTTAATGTGTTATTTATTAAATCTATGTGGTTACAAAAAATATGAGAGCTCAAGGTTTGCTTCTCATGACTAAAGGAAATATGTTGAGACTTGCTATATATTATCATTCTAGGAGAAATTGGCAGTCAAGTTTTTTTATTTGGTGAGAGAAAAATAGTAACAACAACTAGTATTTATACAGAATTTTAAGTTTACAAAATGCTTTACAAATATTTCATTTTATCTCCAGAACATCTATGGGAAGCAGGTGTTATTATTACAACTTTATAGACGAGGAAACAGTCAGATAGAGAGTATCACTCGTCCAAGCAAGGTCACACAGCTAATAAAAGTACTAGATTTGAACTCATATCTCAAGGATTCCAGAGCTAATGTTCGATCTGATATACCATCTAGTTACCCATTTTGTTTTATTTTTTATTTTTTTAAACCTCTTACCATCCATCTTAGAATGAGTACTTTGTATTGGTTCTAAGGCAGAAGAGCCATAAGAGCTAAGCAACAGGGATTAAGTGACTTGCCCAGGGTCACACAGCTAGGAAGTGTCCAAGGCCAGATTTGAATGTAGGACCTCCCATCTCTAGGCCTGGCTCTTAATCCACTGAGTCACCCAGCTGTCCCCTAGTTGCCTATTTAAAAAAAAGAACTGAACCAAATTAGCCCTTCTTTTTCTCAAACTTCCCACTCTTCAACTTGTTCCCAATTACCCATATCTAATCTGACAGGTCTCCTTGCCTTGAATGAAGGGAGGAAGTCGCCCTTTTGGCTGAAAATCTGAGTGTTCTGACTATTCATAGAATCACTCCGTGTCTACCAACTGAACTATTAACTGTCTTTTCTTCTGTTTACTTCAAGATCAAGGAGGTGTACCAGCAGACAGTTCCAACACGGACTCCTAAATTGAAGTCTATAGTAATCACGAAACTTCCTACTAAGCCACCACCAGGGCACATAAAAAAACCAGTTCATCATTCTGATTTTGGAAAGCTGCACGTCATAAAGATGGTTAAATCTAACACTTATCTTCAAGTAGGAGGAAAAAGGTAACGAAGCTGCTGTGGCCATCGTGACAAGTCTTATTCACCAGCAGAAAGACCTGGAAAACTCCAGTAACCACTCAAGGACAAGCAGGCCAAGGGCCAACATCTTGGTGCATGATGGAGCAGGAACCTAAGAAACTATTTCATTTGGTAGAAGGAGAAGGGAAGTTCAGCCTGAAACCACAGTGTATTGGCTTTACATCATGATATCTGGGACTAGGAATGTTTAAGTTTGTTTGTTTTTTTTTAAAGTAGTCCTTGAAACATTTACAGATATGTGGGGGAAAATAAGGTACAAGATCCATCTAACTTCTTAGCCTCTTCTTTCTTTGAATCCAGCCCAGGGAATAATCCGTAGGATATACTCTCCTAGTTCAGAATAGAAAAAAGTGAAAACAGATTTTCAGAATAAAGTACAAGATCTTATAGCTTATAAGAACCCTAACAATTCTGCTAAAGCTAACTGACTCATTTGCTGGATAGTTCTACAGTTCTTTCAAAGTTATATCCTTAAGTTTCTTGACTGCAACTACCTCTAGAAACACTGTCTCTTTCCACAGATGTTTACTGAGCAGTAACTTTGCTAAGGAAAAACATTAAAGAGTTCCCAATATGTAGTAAGAAGATTCTATAGTAATACTTAGGAGAGGAAAAAGTTACTTTCCCCTAAATAACAATCAGTCAATCAATAAACATCTGTTAAGCACTTATTGCGTGCTGGGCCATAGGGATATAAAGAAAAACATTTTAAAAGTTCCTGTGCTTAAAGAGCTTACACTCTAATGTGGAAATAATTCTACACATACATTTTGAGGGATCCCAGTTGAGGAAACTGGGAGTGTGTAGCTTAGAGAAAAGATCTGGGATGGTGGGAAAGGAAGATTTATCACTTACAAATATTTGAAAAGCTGTCAAATGGGGCTTGGAATTCTTATTCTTGGCCATGGAAAAGACCTAGAAACAAGGTGTGGAATTTGCACAGAGGGAGATTTCAAGTCTATGTAAAGTAAAACTTCCTAACAATCAGAGCTATATAAAAATGTAATGGGCTGCAGCTAAGCCTTAATTTGTATAAATGATGAATCCCCTAAAGTAGTCACATTATTTGAATTCACTTAGTTTATTTCCATAGAGCTAGAGCCAATCGCCATATTTTATATAATTAACTTCATAGAGGGACAGCTAGGTGGTGCAGTCGCTAAAGCACTGGGCTTGGAATGAGGAAGGCTCATTTTCATGTGTTCAAATCTGGCTTCATACATTTACTACATGTAGGACCCTGGACAAGTCATTTGATTCTACTGGTCTCAGTTTCCTCATCTGTAAAATGAGCTGGAAACGGAAATAGCAAACCACCGCGGGATCTCTGCCAAGAAGACCCAAAAATGAGGTCATAAAGATTCAGATAAGATTCAAATGACACCACAAAAAAATTATATTAAATTAAAAAATTAAAACTTCAAATGGTGAAGATTCAAATATATGAGAACACTTCAAGGGATTCATTGTTCAAATTAATTCAGATCAAGTCATATAGCAGGAGGTTCCTTCTCACTTGAAATCTTCAAATGAAAAGTGGATGATGGCTTGTTGTGGATGTTGTGGAGAGGACTGTGGTAAGGTCTGATTTGAGTGCATGGCCTCCTTTCCTACTCGGTGAATCCCATCATGTACTGGAAATAAGAATGGGGCAAATATCTCTGATTCCTTTTTCCAGGGGACTTACTTGATATATGTTAGAACAACTTTTTGTCTCTCATCAGCCACATGCATGCGAGGCACTAATAAGTAGGCTTAGAGTCAGAGGGCCATAGTTTCAATCTTGGCTCTGCTTTTACTCTCTGTGTGACCTTGAGCAAGATAATCCTCTAGGTCTACATGTCTTATCTGTAAAAGGAAAGGGTTAGATTAAACAATATCTAAGATCCTTTCCATCTCTAAAAGCTATGAATCCTGTGATTCAGTTACCACTTGGAATATATCCTTGGCCCCACTGCTTTATGCAGAACAGTCAAGCAGGTAAAAGAAGGTGATAATAAGTAGCAAAGTCGACAGTCTTTTGGTAGAGAGAAAGATGGTGCTTTGGTCTCAGATGATTTAAAAGTCTAGAAAAGGGAGAGAAAAAAAAGCAACTTAGGTTAAGGGACAAAAGAGTGGTAAGAGAACAGTGAAATGAAATAGGTTTAAGTCCCACTCCCAAAAATAATATAAGAATAATAATCCAAAGGGAGCACAAGCCATTAAGCAATCCTCAATATAAATTTGCCATTAACTAACTGGTAGGTGGTTGGTTCAGTGGGTAGTGAGGAACTACCATAACATAACAAGATTTAATGAAAAGCATATTAAGGGAAAGTGTCAACCAAAATAAAGATGAGGAAAATACATTTTTTGTGCAATACACAATCCTGAGTGTCGCTCATAAAAAGTACCAACTGGGTACATATCTATGAGATAAAAGTCTACTTACAGTATATAAAATTTAAAATAACATGTAAGAAAAAGGAATAGAAAAAAATTAAAGAGAAAGTCCAAAATTGAAGAGCATTAATTAAATATTACATAGGTGAATTTTACATTTGGGATTTCCTGGCCCATATCAGCCTTCTCCTCCGATTCTCAACACATAATGAGGTTTATAAGGAAAATATATAGCAAAGAGAGTCCTGGGCTTGTAGTCAAGAATTTAAATCTCCAAAGTCCAAATCTCTTGACATTTATTAGCTGTGCTACCCTAAACAAGGCATTTACCCTCTATGTGTTTCAGTCAATTCCCAAATACTTGTCTATTAAGTCAGAGAGGTGCTACATCTAGATGATGGAGAAAATTCCTATGCCAGGAGTCCCCTAAACTAATGAAAACAAATCTTTTCTTTATCTTTCTCCTATGCACTGGTAGTTAAGCTTACAAAGAAAAAAAAAAAATCAAACCAAGGACGGGAGTCATAGGAATGAGCTAATTGATGTAGAAATAAGTAAATTATATAGGAAAACACCAATTTGTTGTATAAATAAACAATTAAACCAGTAGGAAGCATGGAAATGAAGGTCAAATCCAATTGTGATAAATGCCATTGCAATAACCTCTATAATATAAAATTCTTTCTAAAGAGAAAAAAAAAAAAAAGGGTCTGCTTATTACAAGCAGTTCTGGTTGCTACAAAACTTAAAAACAAGATCTCCCAAAAGTCTTAATTGCAGTTTTAATGTTTAACAGCTTAAAACTGCATTAAGATTTTTATACTTCCTGTCTTATAAAGCCCTCTGGAGTTTACTGAAATAGGACTTGATCCATTTCACCTATACAAATTAAATACAAAGCAACCTCCTTAGTACAACTGAGCTTGTACTTCTACATAAAGTGAGTTTCATTGTAGAAAAAAAAAGAAAAGAAAAAGTTCTGTCTATATTTACCTGTCCAATTAGAAAAACAAACCAGTAAACAACAGTAAATGAAAGTGAATCAATATAAATACAATATTAAAAAAAAACAAAACCCTCAACTATTTCTACACTAGTCTATATTTACTCTTAAATTTACCTGGTCATGTTTATTGGGGGTCTGGGGGGGGGGCAGCTCTCATGTAATGGAAAAGAGCTAAAAATCTAATCTGAGTTCAAGTTTCAGCTGTTTGACTTAAGCCACTTCACTTCAGAGTCTCAGTTTCCTTAATGGAATGAATATTTACAGGATCTACCCCACAGAATTATTATGAGGTCAAATTAAATAAGTCACATAAAGTGTTTTATAATTAGTAAGTTGAAATATGTACATGGTGCAGTGGATAAAAGTGTCAGGTCTTGAGTCAGAAGACCTGAGTCCAAATCCAACCTCAGACACAATCTCAGTTATGCTGGCCAAGTCACTTAACCCTGTTTACCTCAGTTTCCTCATCTGTAAAATGAGCTAAAGAAGGAAATGGAAAAATACTCCAGAATCTTTGCCAAGAAAACACAAAATGGGGTCACAAAGAGTTGTATACGACCGAATAACAATAATTATAGCATCATAATTTTTTTTAAATCACTATTCAAACTTTTTAAATAAAAGGTTTGTCTTTTAAATAGAAACGTTATTAATATTTTTGAAATGAATAGTGTTGAAGAGTTTGGCTATCAGAAGCAAGTTAGACTTAAGTTTAAAACAATGTAATTACTTCCTATTTTTCTTGCAAACTATCCTATCCTACTAAAAAATATTTTGAATCAGTGTTAGCCTGGGCTAACAAGCTTTGGAGGTGTAGAGAAACTTTTAAAAAGATATTATTCATTAGCACTTTAATAATGTGGTTAAATGATAAGAAAGTTGGCAAAATATCAGGTGACTGTAGTCTACTATTATAGGTGTACATATTTTAAATTGTTTTTATAGAGAAAAACAGTACATTTAGTAAAGCATTCAAAAGATTTGCAGTGATTTTAAAAGCTCATTTAGCCACAATGATGTACTGGATTGTTTACTTGATTTTAATTTAGAAAAGTAGACATAATAGAAATATTTCTGAATTTAGGCTTTAGAGATTACCAAGAAGTGTTTTATCAAGACCTATATAAAAGAATTTACTATAAACTTAGCAAGGACTACTGATGATATGTATAAATGGTTGCTTTTAAAAATGCTTTAAAGAATTAATTTCATTATGTTTATTATGTACCTTTTATTTGTGGTTCTATCTAAAAGATTTTTTACCATGAAATCTACATATAGGGAGAGAATGATGATTTCCTTCTTTTCTTTTTCTGTCTCCTTTTCTCTTCCACCAATCCCTGCTAGAAATCAGGGTCCCAAGATATGTCAAATTGTCTTCTCTCCTCCCTCTTTCCCTATATTCTCATTTACCTATAATCCAACTCTAAAAATTCTCTCTATTTTTCTCCTGTTTAAGTTCCTTCAAAGTTTAGTTCATCCTTTCCAAAATCCACTGTAAAGAAATTTTTAAAAAAGAATAAAAAATTAATAACAAGCTTTGCCTTTTCTCTATTCCTTAAACTTCTATTGTTAAAAGTATACACTTTTATTCGTTCCAATAACTTTGTTGGATGTGGCCATAGTAACAAATATATGTATCTAAGAAAGCAAATTCCCCAAGAGCACAGAATATCTTTTCACAAATTTATTTATAAGCATCTACCATAGGATCAGGCTGGCAGTGAATACTCAGTGAATGTTCTGGAAAATAAAATTTGTTGTAGTTCTGCTATTTGACATCAAAATCTATGGTAAAATTTTAAATCTAAACACACATTTCACATTATAATACAACATTTCAAAGAATATAAACAGCACATTATAGAAACAGACTCCAGAATAAGACTAAAAATATCATACTCTCACTTGTAACTGAAGTTGTTCTGGTTTAAAGAAATTGACCCAAGGTAGTTCACATTTGATTCTATCTCCTGAAGGATTGTGGATAATTGAAGGAATGCAATTTGAAAAAGACAGCTAGCCTTCTGAAAATTTCCTAACATTAGGAAGAAATTAAACAAAATACAAATGAAGCATCTTTCAACAGTATCAATAAGAAACTATATATTGATCCCAGATGACAATTATATCTTTCAACTACTGAAATTAATTTTCATTTACAGACTAGAAGCCCCAAATCCTTGGGGCAACAAAAATGGTTTTCCTATCAAAGTACCACTTAAATCACAATCCAAATACAGTTAGCGTAGAGAACTTTACTAGGTGTTTTATTTTGCAACAAGGACTTCCATTGGCACTACACAAAAAGAAAGGGAACAGCTGTCAAATCATTTGGGTGGCCAAACCACAGAATTTCTGCAGCTTAAGGTGTTCTACTGAAAAACATTAACTACAGTTTAGGAAACATATATAAATCTCTGATACACTCCAGTTTTGGCCATTTGCATGGCCAAACCATATAATTTTTGCAACATAAGGAATTATACTGAAAAACATTGCCTAAGCCCATATAAATCACTGTGAATAAAGCCCATTTTTAAAAATAGAAATAACTTTGGTTAATGTATTTATTATTGCCTCCAACATAAAATAAAATATTTTCTGTTTGAGTGTTAAAGTCCTTCATAATCTGGTCCCTTTCTATCTTTCCAGTCTTTTTATACCTTATCCCCTCCACACAATCAGGCATCCAATGACTTTGACCTCTTTGCTGAACATGAAACTCCATCTGCTGACTCTGCATTCTCACTGGTTGTCCTCCAGGCCTGGAATTATCTTCCACCTGTAGGTACCTTTAATGTATTCTCTATCCTAGTATAAACGTTTTGGAAGGCAGGGACTGTTTCTTTTGCTTCTATTTTGATCTCCAGTGCTTAGCAGAGTACCTAGCTCTGTCAGCTCTTAATAAAAACTTGCTGACTCAAAAAAGCCTTGTGAGGGGCCAGCTGGGTAGCTCAGTAGATTGAGAGCCAGGCCTAGAGACCGGAAGTCTTAGGTTCAAATCTGACTTCAGACACTTCCCAGCTGTGTGACCCTGGGCAAGTCACTTGACCCCCCATTGCCTACCCTTATCACTCTTCTGCCTTGGAGCCAATACACAGTATTGTCTCCAAGATGGAAGGTAAGGGTTTAAAAGAAAGAAAGAAAAAAAAAAAGCCCTGTTAAAAACCCAATTCTAACAAAAATTAAATTTCTATGTACAAATTGTTCAAAAGCCTTACAACTCAGTTTCCACATCTGTAAAAATGGCCATCATAGCTGGAGTAACACATGATATATTAAAAGAGTATATATTGATCCAGAGCCAGGATGGGAACTCAGAGGCCAAATCCAAGACTTTCAGACCTCATCCCTTCCATCTCTCTACAGCTTCTGACTCTGTTAATCACACATTCTTCCTTGATACTCTCTTCTCTCCAGGTTCTCCTCCTGCCCTATCTGACTGCTCCTTCTCAGTCTCCTTTACTGGTTCTTCACCCAGACCATGTCCTCTAGTTGCAGGTGTCCCTCAAGGGTTTGTCCTGGGCCTTCTCTTCTCCCTCTAAACTACCCTCCTTGGTGACTTCATTAGTCCCCACAGTTTTAATTACTCTATGTCTATGACTCTTAGATCCTGCCCAATCTCTTTGCATCTGCAACTGCCTTTCAGATATTTCACATCCAAAACAAAACTCATTATCTTGCTCCCTGTCTCCCTCCCCTTCTCTTACTGCAAAAGGCACCAACCATTTTCTAGTCCCACCAGTTCACGGCCCACAACGCCTCACTATCTCTCACCTCCCAATGTCCAATCTCCTGCCAAAGCCTACGGATTTCACTTTTGCAACATCTCTCTAATATGCACCCTTTTCCTGTCTGGCAATGGCACCACTCTAGTGCAGACCCTCATGGTGGGTCTCTCCTCACTCCAATCCATCCTCCATTCAGCCAACTAAAACAAAAGACCATGTCACTTTCCCCCCTTTCCCCCAAGTGGCATCCTACAGCTCCAGGAATTAATATGAAATGCTTTTGTCTGACATTCAAGGTCCTTCATAACCTAGCCTCCTATCTTTCCATTCTCCAATAAATATAACACTCCTTTATCCTATGACACTGACCTCCTGGCTGCTTCGTGAACACAATAGTTTATCTCCTGACTCTGGGAATTTTCTCTGGCTGTCCACCCAGACTGGAATGCTTCCTCCTCCTCTGTTCTGACTACAGGACCCTCACCTCCCCCACCCCTGGGTTCCTTTAAGTCTCAATTAAAATCTCATCTTCTATAGGAAGCCTTCCCCAGACCGTCTATTCCAATTCCCCTTATTGGTTAATTATTTTATTTATTTGGGGCAGCTGAGTAGATCCACAGCTTGAGAGCCAGGGCTAGAGACTGGAGGTCCTAGGTTCAAATCTGACCTCAGACATTTCCTAGCTGTGTGGCCCTTTGCCTAGCCCTTACCACTCTTCTGCCTTTGAAAATACATAGTATTGATTCTACAGCAGGAGATAAGGGTTTAAAAAAATTTTTTTTATTTATTTAAAATCTTAACCTTCTGTCTTAGAAATGATACAAGTAACAGTTCCAAAGCAGAAAAGCAGTAGGGGCTCAGCAATAGGGGTTTAAGTGACTTGCCTGAAGTTACACAGCTAGGAAGTATCTGAGGTCATATTTGAACTCAGGACTTCTCATCTCCAGGCTTTCTATCCATCAAGCCACCTTAGTTGCCCTTTCTCTGTTGTTTCCTATTTAATCTATATATAGTTTGCTTTGTATATAGCTGTATTTATGTACAACTGTATATTTGCAAATATTATGCTGCTTTGTATATATCGGTTTATCTCCCCCCATTACAAGCAAATTGAGGGCAAAGACTGTCTTTTGTCTCTTTTTGCATTCCCACTGCTTAGCACAGTGCCTGGCACATAGAACATGCTTAATAAATGTTGACTGATTGATATAGTTTTAACATATCATTTTAAAGATGAGGAAAATAAGATCCAGACAGGTTAAGTAATTTGCCAGAGGTAAGAGCAGTCAAGAACTAAGATTTGAATCCATGTCTTTTGACTCCAAAGTCAGAGATTATTTTTTTCCTACCCTGTCATGTTGCCAAAACAGGGTTTTGGCTGAGAGCACTTTGTAAATCTGAAAGCTCTCTGCAAATGTCATTATTACTATAGGACATAACTTTTTTTTAACATCAAAATTTTTTCTTTAATTGAATTTTATTTTTTAAATTACATATATAAACTATTTTTGACAATTGTTTCCTGATGTTTTACAATTCTGATTCTCAGCCTCCACCCTCCCCAAGGAATAAATAGTCTGATATAGGTTATATCAATGGTTTCATGCATTATATATTTCCATATTCCCCATGTAAGACAAAATTCTTTAGGGAACAATGGCACATATTGCTTTAACAAATCACTACTAGTCTGCTGATCTTGCTAGTGAGGCAAAACAGCCATATTTGTAATGGGAAGAGCACTGGCTTTGGAGTTAGGACTTTCATTCAAATTCTATTCTAACACCTGCAGTTATTTAACTATGGGCAAATTATTTAATATAGCTTTAGTTTCCTCATTCATAGGAAAACAAAGGATAATAAAACTTGCAGCTCCCACCTTACAGGGCTAAGAGGGTCAAACAGTATATGAAACTTGGTCTGGTGAAGTACTGTGTCAGCAACTGCCATTATAGAATTGTTTTCAAATAATATTCTGCATAACTTACTTTCAAAGCATAGGATCATCTCATCATAGATTCAGAACAGAGTTGGAGCCCACTGAATCCAAAACTCTCATTTAAAAACTGAAGAAACTGAGGCACAAATATTCATTGTATAATACCCAATATTTGCATGGCACTTTAAGGTTTGCAAAACCCTTTATATCTATTAATACATTCAGAAAACCTAAGTAAAGCTCTTTGCAAACCTTAAAGTGCCAAATTAATACTATTATTATTAATGGGCAGCAGAATGGCTCAGTAGATAGAGTGCCAGGCCTGGAAGCAGGAAGCCTCATTTTCTCTGAGATTGAATCTGGCCTCAGACACTTATTACCTGGGTAACACTGGCCAGTCACTTAACCCTGTTGGCCTCAGTTTCCTCATCTGTCAAATGAGCTGGAGAAGGAAATGGCAAACGGCTTCTAGAATCTTTCCCAAGAAAACACAAAATTGGGCCAAAACTAAAACACGGCTGAACAATAATAATAATCCCTTGAAATTGGTGATATTATTATCCCCATTTTTGAGAAAATTGAACTTGAGAGAAGTTGAAATTCACAAGCTAGAAAATACCTCAAGTGGGTTCTGAGCTCTTTTTCCTGACTACAAGTCCATCATCCTACAACTTATACTGCCAGAAAAGCAGGGACTGATGCCTGATATGCTTGCTACCATTGGCTGTTTTTGTTTACTTAGTTGTTTACTGTGTACTTGTGACCTGACTAAAGTAGGATAGTTTGGTGGTTCTGTGAACTGAAAGCCAGACCTTAGAGACTGGAGGTCTTGAGTTCAAATTTAACCTCAGACACTTCCTAGCTGTGTGACCCTGGGCAAATCACTTAAGCCCCATTGCCTAGCCCTTACTGCTCTTCCGCTTTGGAATTAATACACCATATTGACTCTAAGATTGAAAGTAAGGGTTTGGAAAAAACAAACAAACAAACAAACCCACCACCTTAGTGCAAATCACAAGTCCATCTTCCTTTTATTCCACTTGCTCTGGAGTCCAAAGAAACAGAAAAATTCGCCACTCGTGCTCAAAAAGTAGTGGATTAGCTAGCAAATAAGGGGCTATATAGCATGGGTCATATAGCGACACAGTAAATATTAGCTTCCAAACTCCAAAAGCAACTTTGGGATAAAGGATATCTGTGAACACAAACAGCACCTCCAGCTCCAGGAGCATCACTGGCATTTATCTCCTAAAATTTAGGAGATCACCAGGGGGGTAGAGAGAAAGGGAGCAAATCCAGTCAATGGATTGCCATTTTCCTTTTTCTGAATGTCAACACTGATGAATGAGAACCGGTCATAAATGCACCCTCACACCATGGAAATCAATCAATCCAAACAATAAGCCATTTATTAAGGGTCTACTCCAAGCCAGGAATGCAGGAAATACGAAAAGCGGCAAAAGACAGTCCCTGCCCTCAGGAGGTTCACAATCTAATCGTGGAAGAGCCAGCTGGACCGCAGTCTCCAAGCAAGGGTGAAGAGGAGAGAAGAACCCAATTGAAAGGACAGGGCGAAGCCGGGAGAGAGGCTCTAGAGGCGGGTAGGTACCTGCGCTGCTGCCGCCGCCGCCACCGGCTCCCACACCTTCCGATTTCCACCACTCGTCTCCCAGATCGTCAGCCATTCCTGATCCAAGCAATGTACGCCGCAGCCGTGGACGCTTTCCGATGCAATCACAGTCTCTCCCACCACGGGGCTCTCCAAACAGAGATGCGGCCGCCTGACCTGGTGTTGCAAACACGAGGTACAAAGACCCGGCACTTACTCGCAGCTGCCAACAGCCGCTCCAGCGCCTCCCGGGAGTCGCTACTGCGCAAGTGTGGGCTCCCCATCCTTGCCGAATCACAGCTGTCAGCACTTTCCACGTATATATTGAAGGAAAAGAGTCACCACCGGGAGGAGGAGGAAGAAGAAAATAAATCGTAGGAAAAGTATTATATCTTTTAGAAACTTCTTGTCGCAATTACTCAGTAAATATCCCATGAAGATTTTTTTAACGGTTGATTTGATTAAAAAATATTGTCGAAAGTGCAGGAAAGAAGAGAGAATTTTTCTTCTTTTTTTTTTTCTCCAGTTTTAAAGGGACACTCCAGCGGGAAAAAGTGCGACACACGTGGATGTAGTGTGGGTTTCCCTGGAGCATTCTTGTGTCTCCTGTGGGAAATGAATTTATGTTGGCGCGGTGCAACCTCCTACACAGTGCAAGAAGGCTTTCCTGATCTCCTGTAGTGCTAATGTCACCCCTCGGGGCATTATTCGCAATTGAAGTAAGGTGCTAGTCCGTGCAGTGGATAGAGCACTGGACTGGGAATACAGTAGTTTTCTTATTTTGGATTTAATAGAGAACAGGATTAAGAATCCTGATTCACAGAGAGAGATATGTTGTTGGAAATGAAATTAAGGTCTTTTAAGCACATTACTTACCAGAGGATATGCTTCTCCAAGGGCAAACTATATATTCTGTAACTTAATTAAATGGAAATACACGTAGAAACCTACTGGAGGAGGAACATAATTTTGGGGTCTCTCTTTCCAAACTAAATATAAAACTGTTGGTTAACATGAAACAGATATTAGGGGGTTCGTTCAATTATTTGTGATGATCATGATGAAAAGCAGAATCAGAAACATCTTGAGACCATATCTATCCCCTTGCAGAAGCTTCACTATTCAGATAGAATCATATTGGTCTAGTTTAGGACAGATACCCTTGTGCCCAGGAAATAGACATGCCTCCTGCCTTTTTCTAGGTTTCAGTATTGGTGGAGAGATACTTGTTGTGTCCCTTCAAATGGGAAGATAGTATACAAAGTTGGCACAGGCACAATAATCCACCAAACAGCATCACTGACTATTTACAAACACACACACAGTCTTGGCTAGAGCACCTGGCTCCTCTGGGCAAGGATCCCCTGTCACACCTGATTAAATTCTTCAAGAGACAGATTTTATAATGACCCAGCCTAAAATTTCATTCATCCCATCTAGAAATAATACAGACCTCTGAGAAATATTAAAGTCAGAACCTCAGTCTCTAAGGAAAGGAAACTGGTCCAAACTATTGAATTAGTTAGACCCAGGAGCTACATACCTTCCCAGACAATCATGTAGCTAAATGTGACTAAGTGTCTCTCCTTTGTTAGGTTTTAAAAGACCTGGTTGAGAGACCTCAACAAGCTTTAGCCTGTCCCAAAGAGATCTGCCTTCTCCATGTTTTATCTCTTACCAAAGAGATCCAGATTAAGTCACAAACAATGCTAACCAACCAAGTCCACTAGAAATGTGTATAGTTAATCTTAGCTGGATCCTTATGATTGCAAGGCAGTTCTTTTATTACTCCCTAATTGATTATCTAACCTGTTGGTTTCAAACAAATAAAAATGGACCCCTGAGTGAGAAGAGGGAATAAGTATTTATATAACACCCATATGCCAGGTAGTATGTTAAGTACTTTACAAATATTTCATTTGATTTCTCATAAAAACTCTGCTATTATTATCCCCATTTGTCAACTGAGGAAACTGGGCCTGTCCAAGGTTATATAGTTAATAAATGTCTTGGACTGGATTAGAATTCAGGTCCTCCCAACTCCAGGCCCAGTACTTTATTTGTTAAGCCATCTAGCTGCTTCCAATGGTATACATATTGACTTTTAAACTTATAAATTAATACTATATGTTTTATTATATTTTTATTTATTCTGTTAAACATTTCCCAATGTGGTTCCATGCTACACAAGAGTTTTTTTGTTTGTTTGTTTGTTTTTTTAAACCCTTACCTTCCATCTTGGAGACAATACTGTGTATTGGCTCCAAGGCAGAAGAGTGGTAAGGGTAGGCAATGGGGGTCAAGTGACTTGCCCATGGTCACACAGCTGGGAAGTGTCTGAGACCAGATTTGAACCTAGGACCTCCCATCTCTAGGTCTGGCTCTCAATCCACTGAGCTACCCAGCTGCCCCCTTACACAAGAGTTTTGCTGTTGTTGTTTGCCACCCCACCCACCCATAACAACTCTTGCAAAATTCTTCTCTCAAGCCTCCTACATCTCAATCTCCTATCCTCTTAGCTTCTAAGTACTTCACTTTGTAAGCATTAAATTTTAATGGTTTGGCTAAAATATATGAAGATTATAAATAATAGTAGTGGTTGCTGATTCAAAGTATTATTGCTCAAGGTCAAAATGACTTTAATAGCTTTTATTTACAAAAGAGGTGAAAAAATGAAAGCAGAGAAATACAAAAGGGTAGAGAAGACATTAGCCTATCTAAATAAATATTGCTCTGATGCTTGTCTCATCCAGGTCTTGTTGACCTTCAACAGAAATTAAACTCTCTAGGAGACATGAAGGGAGAGCCATCTATCTGCTTACCCAAGTTCCCTCCAAGAGGCAGGTCAAGACAATGACTCAAGCTGAAGGTGATTCTTGAGGCTGACTTTCTTCCATGAGCCAACCTTCTTCTTGAAGCCAACTTCCTTCTTGGAGTCAACTTCCTTCCCTAGCCCCAGTAATTCAGGGTCTTTTATAGTGGGTTCTTGTCTCTTCCCCTTTTCATAGGGGCCAATCACAGCTTCCAAATTGTCTAGCACTGCCCATGGGACAGTGTTTGTGGGAACCACTTCTTACCTTCTGGAGGGGTGAATACTCATCAAAAGAGTTCACAGATTCCTGGCTGATTGAGTTTCTGAGGGTGTGAATTCTCTAAGTGGTTTGTGAGCTCCTCCACCTAGTTCCAGAGCTTTTGTTGATTCAATCAAAAGGTGGACAAAGGAGAGTTAATCCTGTCTTCACATTCTAGTGAGGTACTAAGTAGGGATATTTAACTTATTGTTAACCAAAATGTTAGCTCCAACTAGGCAAAGAGAATAAAGGATTCCCTTTCACAAGTGTAAACTCAAAGAGAACAAAGAATTCCCTTTTACACCTTCATAATTCATTGAAAAAATATGATCATTAACTGAGCTTCCTCTTCTTCCCTTCTCTGTAACTAAAAGCCCCCTGACATTCCCCATTCTCTTCTTCTGCATAATCAACATATTCTTAACTGATTATTTCCTATTTTTGGCAAAATGTATTATGCTGTTGAATGTTTCTTCACCTATTAAATTATTTTACAAAGATCTAAGAACAGGTCTTCAAAACTTTGTTATTGTTGTTGTGGTTAGGTTGTGTCCCATTCTTCCTGATCCCATATGAGGCTTTCTTGGTAAAGATACTGGAGTGGTTTCTTTCTAACTTATTAGATAGATGAGGAAACCAAGACAAACAGGGCTAAGTGACTTGCCCAGGGTCATAAAGCTAATAAGTGTTATAGCTAGTAAGTGTCTGAACTCAGATTTGAACTCTTCCAGATCCAGCACTCAATAGTGCCACCTGTAGTGGGAAAACATAATCAATACTACATGCTCTTAGATATAAATGGACTCAACAAAGATTTATAGTCTGCAAAGTGATTTTTAAATTTTGATGTCAAGAGCAAGATCTTTAATGGGCCTGCATCAATATTATTTGATAATTGTACTACCTCAACTTTTTTATAAGACTTTTCATTAAATATATAATTATATCTTTTGCTACAGTATATTATGTATTTCTCTAGTATTATGTTTTTGGTAGCACCATACAGAAACTTATCTTGTAAAATTCTTCTGATGCATTTCTGTGTTGTAAATTTTAAAGATAATTTGGTATAAACTGTCCTTGATGAAGCCACACTGGCTCTTGGTAATCAATTTTTCCTTTCCTAGATTTTCACTAACCATCCCTTAATGATCTAGTCTCAAAATTTCTCAAGAATTGAAGTTAAGGCACTCTATGAGGGACCTAGAGGCAGTTGCAGTAGTCACTAGAAACATTCAGCACCCAAGGATATTAAAGAGACTAAACACCTGATCAGAAAGATACTGCAGGAGACCTCTGAACTAGCAATGGGTACAGGATCCAGCAATATTTGATAGCTCCTCTGCCCATTATCTAGATCCATAACTCAATTCTAAGTCATAGTTCCATGGTGATGAGGAGGGGAACAATTCTGGTCTGCTCTCAGGAGGAGACAGAGACTCTACTTGGGTATGGGCCAGAGTTCAGAACAGGAGGATAGTGACCAGAATTCTCTTTATATCACACCACCTTGGAAGCACTGAAAACTTGCAAGTCCCAGATCTAGCCACAAAACTTAGGCTAGCCATTCCCTCCCTTTCAAAGATGAGTAGTGCCCAACTCTAGCATAAAGTCCAAAGTCACAAAGTAGACTAGAAAAATTTAATATACTCCTATGGGGGTGGGGTGGGGAATGGATACTCATGAAGTAGAATAAATGATCAGCAAGGGATTTTCTAGCTTTATATACTTTATTTTGCCTAGGGAATCTAGTATCAGGGAGAATAGGATATCACAAGATTCTCCATCTCTCAGATCCAGGCATTCTCTCTGGATGCCCTTAATACTTGGAAGACTCTTTCCTCTACTCCTACAATTGACATCCCTGGATTTTGATAAAACCTGATTAAAATTCTACCTTCTAGGGGGCAGCTGGGTAGCTCAGTGGATTGAGAGCCAGGCCTAGAGACGGGAGGTCCTAGGTTCAAATCTGGCCTCAGACACTTCCCAGCTGTGTGACCCTGGGCAAGTCACTTGACCCCCATTGCCTACCCTTACCACTCTTCTGTATTGACTCCAAGACAGAAGGTAAGGGTTTAAAAAAAAATTCTACTTTCTATAGAAAGCCTTCCCCACCCTCACTTAATTCTAGTGCCTTCCTTCTGTTAATTATTGTCCATTTATCCTATACATAGCTTGCCTTACATATATTTATTTACACATTGTCTCCTCCATTAGACTCTAAACTCCTTCAGGGCAGGGACTGTCTTTTGCCTTTTCTTTTTTGGTATTCCCAGGTTTTGGGACACTGCCAGGCATATAGTAGGTGCTTAATAAGTGTTTATTGATTGACATTTTCATTAGTAGAGGGAAATCTTATGTGAGAAAATGCCTTCTACCATTGCAAGTTGCTACTTTCTCTGAAACTATGAGTTTTAGAGAATTGCCTAAGTCAGTAAGGATTGTGACTTACCCAGAGTCATACACATAGATAGATAGATAGATAGATAGATAGATAGATAGATAGATAGATAGATAGATAGATAGATAGATAAGTCTAGAGATATAAAAAATAGAATTTGAACCTAGGTCTTCCTGGCTCTTAAGCTTATTCTCTACCCACTATCTCACACTGACTGATAAAGTCAGAAAGATCAATTATATTAGAAATTATAAGGGAAAATACAACAGGGGTGTTATCTTGTCAAAAGTAATTGCCAAATTTACCTAACCTAACCTAATTAAATCCCATATATCAGAGTGAAATTTTGCACTGTACTCATCTATTCAGTGCCATTCAAGTGTGAGAAGTAAACCAAAGAAGTTACTGCCCTGTCTACCACTGATGTCAATACAAGCTATTTATCTATTAGTCAGAAGATATAATGTAAATATGTGCTACATCAATCTACTCCAATCCAACAAAAATCTATTAAGTGCCTACTATGCCCCACTGTTTTAAGCCCTGAGGGTACAAAAAAATAAAGACATTCCCTGCCCTCAAGGATCTTACAGGCTAAGGAGTGTTATAAAAGAATAGGAGGGTAATCTAGATACTACCACTATTAGGCTGGTTATTAGTAGTAGTAATCTGAGATATTAATCTGAGGAAGCTTTGGTTTGGTTCCCTAATGGCTGGTGCAGGGACACCCGAGTCCTGCCACCCAGCTGGATGATATAATAACTGCCCTTCTTTATAACAGTGCCCAGGCAGGATCCCTAAAGGTCAATGGATGGGTAACCCTTTCAGGTCCCACCTGGGGTTGATTGATTTTTGGTATTGGGCTCTATCAGCCTTGAATAACGTTCATCTGACTGCGTTGCTCTCTTCCCAGAGTGGTGATGGAATAACTACTCCAGGAAGGTACTTAATAACTTTATCTATGTTTTTTAACAAGGGAAAGGAATGATCAGGAAAGGGTTGGGGAATAGGTGACCCTATCACTAAATCTATGACAATAATCCCTTAGGACTGTAGGCTGTTCAGTAATGCTGGGCTTGTTCTTCACTTCCTCTGGCCCAGCCTGGCCACAGCCAAACCAGAGTAAGCAAACTGTTTGGATGATGCAAACATTGATGATTTCTCTCAGCTTCTTACTGCTCGTTGTTTTGCCAGTTCTACAGCCTTCAGGAAATACCACCGTTTACCACCCTCTTCTTCTACTACCCATTTCCCGGATCCCCCCCACGCCCCCGGGGCCATACCTAAATATCTAGAGATGGATTAGGCACCTAAATATCTAGGGGGTTTAGAGAGAATCAGAGGAGCCACAGGTCAATCAATGTTCAAGATCAAATGTCCAAGGCAAGAGTTTAGGCAAAGCTCAGCCAAAGCAAAAGCCAAGGTCCCAAAAGACAAGGGGTCCAAGGGGTCCCTATCAGGTGGCTCCCAAGGTATTTATATCCTTTCTGGCCAACTGCATTTCCTTCTGTCCTCATGGCCTCTGGGAACATTCTGATGTCCAACTGTCTTCACCTGTCAATCAAGGTGTGACTCTCAACTCCCAGAGTTTGAATATGACAGGAGGGAGACAACACAAAAAAAGGAGGCAGGAAAGAGGGGGAGGGAGAGGAGTATAGCAGGTTGCTGACCAAGTACATCTTGTTCCAAGTAGTTGAAACTAGGCAGGGTAAATGGGAGGAAAATAAAATGGAGAGAAACACAGTTAATAATCATAACTGTGATTATGAATGGGATAGACTCACCCATAAAATGGGAAATGAAAGCAAAGTGGATTTAAAACCCCAAATCCCACAAAATGTCATCTACAAAAATCACATTTAAAGCATGGAGACACAACACAAAATAAAAGGAGGTGGAGAAGACTCTATTATATGTCAGTCCAAGTAAAAAGCAGGGGTAGTGATCATGATCTCAGACAAAGAAAAGGCAAAAATTGACCTAATCAAAAGAGATAAGGAAGGGAAAAAAAACCACAGACCATGAAACAGTTGCAATACTAAACATATGCACACTAGATGGCATAGCATCCAGATTCCTAAATTAGTAGTTACATGAATTATAGGAGGAAATAGACAATAAAATATTACTCATGTGGAACTTTAGTTTTCTCCTCTCAAAAGAAGATAAATTCAACCAAAAAAAACAAAAACAAATAAGAAAGAAGCTAAGAAGTGTTATTTTTAAAAATAATAAATGCTGATATTAATAGGAAAAGTAATAATTTAATTAAGGCCATTTTTGGTTAAAAAAATATAAGACCACACACCTGACTATTTCAAAAATCCCGCCAGTCCGTACTTTCTATCCCCTTTGGCTGCTTCATAAGAAAGAGAGGGAGTCAAGCCTGATCTCCCCATTTAAGTCATGCTCTACGTTGGTTCAGGTTGGTTGACCATCATCAAGTCAGAAACTAGAAACTCATTGAATCATGGAAAATGTAGTTTCAAAGTATCCACAGGAAGTTTGTCATTTAAAAGCTCAAATGAGCCCCGAAATACCTCTAAATGGAACCCCCAAAATTCCAAATAACACAGAAGATAAATAAAACTTTAGAAAAATGAGATATGTTAAACCTCTAGATAAAACTGAATTGGAATAGAAAAGAATATACCTTTTTCTCAGCAGGATATGGCACCTTCAGAAAAACTGACTATATAATAGGTCATGAAAACTTTACAATCCAATATAGAAAAGCAGAAATATTAAATGTGTCCTTTTCAGACTATAATGCAATTAAAAGTATATTCAACAAAGAGCAGCAGAAAGACTAAAATTTAATTGGAAACTAAGGAACCTTATCCTAAAGAATGAATGGGTCAAAAAGCAAATCATAGAAACAATAAATAATTTCATTGAAGGTAATTACAATGAAGAGACAAAAACCCAAAACTTATGGGATGCAACCAAAGCTGTACTTAGGGGAAAATTTATATTTCTAAATGCTTACATCGATAAAATAGGGACAGGACAGGTCAATGAATTGGGCATGCAACTAAAAAACCTAGAAAATGAACAAATTTTAAATCCCTAATTAAACACTAAATTGTAAATCTCGAAAATTAAAGAAGAGATAAATAAAATCGAAAATAAGACCAATCAACTAATAAATAAGTTAAGGAGCTGACTTTATGAAAAAGAAATAAAAGATAAATTGTTGGTTAATTTGATTTTTTAAAATGGAAAGAAAACCAAATTACCAGTACCAAAATGAAAAAGGTAAAATCATGACCAATGATGAAGAAATTAAAAGTATTTATTGAAAATTATTTTGCCACATTTGCCACAAATTGTCCACAAATCTGACAATTGAAGTGAAATAGAGGAATATTTACAAAATACAAACTGCATATATAAATATATATATATATATACATATATATATGTATGTATGTATGTATGTATAGTTTTTTTAATTTTTTGTTTTATTTTCATTTTTGAGAAAAATTTTTTCCATGGTTACATGATTCATGTTCTTGCTCTCACTCCCCCCACCCCCACCTCCCAGTAGCCAACGCACATTTCCACTGGTTTTAACTTGTGTGGTCAGTCAAGACTTATTTACATATTATTGATAATTACATTGGTGTGGTCTTTTCGGGTCTACATCCCCAATCATGTCCTCATCAACCCAAGTGTTCAAGCAGTTGTTTTACTTCTGTGTTTCCACTCCTGCAGTTCTTCCTCTGAATGTGGGTAGCGTTCTTTTTCATAAATCCCTCAGAATTGTCTTGGGTCATTGCATTGCTGCTAGTACAGGCGTCCATTACATTCAATTTTACCACAGTGTATCAGTCTCTGTGTATAATGTTCTTCAGGCTCTGCTCCTTTCACTCTGCATCAATTCCAGGAGGCCATTCCAGATCACATGGAATTCCTCCAATTTATTATTCCTTTGAGCACAATAGTATTCCATCACCAACAGATACCACAATTTAGCAAATGACTTCACAAGGCAGCAAGAATATATAAAACAAAATAAAAAAATGAAAAATTTGAGGAGAATATGAAACACTTCTTTGATTCAACCAAAGATCTGGAGAAGAGAGCTAGAAGAGACAATTTAAGAATTATTGGTTTACTGGAACATCATGACAAAAGAAAAAAATGTAAACATCATCCTACAAGAAATTATCCAAGAAAACTGCCCTGACATTCTCAAACAAGAGGGAGAAGTGGAAATTGAAAGAATCCACAGATCACCTCCTACATTAAATCCACAACTGACAACTTCCAGGAATATTAATGCCAAATTAATAAACTACCAGACCAAGGAAAAAATATTACAAGCTGCTAAAAAGAAGTCATTCAGATACCAGGCAATTACAGTTAGGATAACACAGGATCTGGTTGCATCTACATTGAAGGACTGGAAAGCATGGAGCATAATGTTCCAGAAAGCAAGAGAACTGGGTCTACAACCAAGAATCAACTATCCAGCAAAACTGAATATTTTTGCAGGGAAAAGTATGGTCATTCAATAAAATTGATGACTTCTAAGCCTTCATAAAGAAAAAAACCAGACTTAAACAGAGAGTTTGATGCCCAAAGACAAAACTAAAGAGAATCACCATAAGGTAATTAAGAGAACAGGGGGGAGGGAGGGGAAATCTTTTCTTTAAGGGACTCAATAAGTTCAATCGATTTGTATCCCTAGAAGAAAAGAAGATATTGGCAAATATTAAAAATTGTTATCATCAACAGGGTAACTAGAAGAAGTTTACATAGAGGGAACAATGACAAACTATATTGGATAAAAAGTCAAGATATATACATATGTGTATATATGTATATGTATGTATGTATGTAAAAATATATACAAAACTAGAGAGAAAAAAGGAAGGTAATATTAAGAAAATTTGGAAAACAAACAAAATAGAGTAAATTTATATTCCATAAAGAAGTGGTTTGGGAGAACAGGGAAGAATAACAAAACACTGGAAGGGCAAAGAGGTTGGTGAGAGAAAATATTTAATACTTAAGTGCATTGAAATCAACTTAGAGAGAGAAGAACAATCAGATCCATTGGGGAAGAGAATTGATTCGTGCCTTATAGAGAAGTAGAAGGGTAACAAAAGGACTGGTGGAGAGGGAAGCAACACTAGGAAGGGAGAGGGTGAGGGGATAGCTTAAAAAGACCCTAAAGAAGAAT
This sequence comes from Gracilinanus agilis, assembly GCF_016433145.1. Classification (NCBI taxonomy): domain Eukaryota; kingdom Metazoa; phylum Chordata; class Mammalia; order Didelphimorphia; family Didelphidae; genus Gracilinanus; species Gracilinanus agilis. The sequence continues at coordinate 371,998,098 of NC_058132.1, forward strand.
AAAAGGGGAATAAGAAGGGAGATGGGAGAAAGGGAAGTACAATAAGGGAGGGGATTAGGAGAACTGATTAAAAACAAAACAATGGTATAGAAGGAAATAGTGAAAAAAGAAAGGGCAGGACAAGGAGAGAGAATCAAAATGTCTGGGAATACACAGTTGATAATTATAATTCTGAATGTGAATGGGATGAACTCACCCATAAAATGGAAGCAAATAGCAGAGTGGATTAGAAACCAAAATCCTACCATATGTTGTCTACAAGAAACACACATGAGACAGGCAGACATACATAGAATAAAAATGAAAGGATGGAGCAAAATCTATTGGGCTTCAACTGAGAAAAAGAAGGCAGGAGTTGCAATCATGATTTCTGACAGAGCTAAAGTAAAAAATAGATCTGGTTAAAAGAGATAGGGAAGGTAATTATATCCTAATAAAAAGCAGTATAAACAATGAAGAAATATCAGTACTCAACATGTATGCACCAAACGGTATAGCATCCAAATTTTTAAAGGAGAAGCTAGTGGAGCTCAATGACAAAATAGATAGCAAAACTATACTAGTGGGTAACCTCAACCTTCCCCTATCAAATCTAGGTAAATCAAGCCAAAAAAATAAATAAGAAAGAGATAAGAGAGGAGAATGAAATCCTAGAAAAATCAGAGTTAATAGATATATGGAGAAAAATAAATAGGGACAAAAAGAAATACACCTTCTTTTCAGTAGCACATGGGACACTCACAAAGATAGACCATGTACTAGGGCATAGAAACATGGCAAACAAATGCAAAAAAGCAGAAATAATAAATGCAACCGTATTAGATCATAATGTAATAAAAATAGTTATTAGTAAGAATACATGGAAAGGCAAACTAAAAACTAATTGGAAACTAAATAATATGATTCTCCAAAATAAGTTAGTGAGAGAACAAATCAAAGAAACAATTAATAATTTCATTGAAGACAATGACAATGATGAGACTTCTTACCAAAACCTTTGGGATGCAGCCAAAGCAGTTCTAAGGGGAAAATTTATATCACTGAGTGCATATATTAACAAATCAGGGAGGGCAGAGATTAATGAATTGGGCGTGCAGCAAACTGCCTATGTTAACAAAAGAGGAAACTGAAAAACAATTTGTAAAAAGAAATTCTTTAATTTCTTTAACAGGAGACCTGGAGGTCTTCTTACCATAGAGATGTGTAGGGATTAACCAGCCCACAGTGATAGTAAGTAGGAACCCAGGAGCCTCTTGCTGAGCCAGGGTCAGTTGCAGGATGTCAGTTGCTGACATTTGGTGAGTCAGTTGCTGACAGTTAGGGCTGGCAGTTGGGGGAACGTTGGCTGCTGAGCATTAGTTGGTCATTGGAGGTTGGTTCCTAATAGTGTGGGTTGGTGTTTAGTTGCTGGAATATAAAGGTGGGCCTGAGTTTACTGAGAGGGCTTTTGGTTTTAGCCTTTAAAGGGTGTTTTGCCTCTGGGATCTCTAGAGAGCAAGGGGTCTGACAGTTTTCCTAATACTGAGCCATCCCTGCATTCCTGGTATAAAACTACCTGGTCATGGTGGATGACCCTTGTGTTATTGTGTAATTTCCTTATTAGCATTTTATTTTAAATTTTTGCATAAACATTCATTAGGGAGATTGGCCTATAGTTTTCTTTCTCTGGTTTAGCAATTCTTGGTTTAGGTATTAATGCCATATTTGTGCCATAAAAGGCACTTGGAAGAATTCTTTCTTTCACTATTTTCCCAAATAGTTTATGTAGTATTAGAGTTAATTGTTCTTTGAATGTTTGGCAGAATTCACAAAAACAGTAGGGCAAAATAGGGAACATCAGTCAGCTTTCAAATCAGTAGTTGTACCTGAAGTGTTGAAGGGAACACAATCTAACTATCATACATTCCCGGATACTACTGAAGGGGAGATTGCTGATTTGAGGCTTGACAGTTCTTTAAATAGCAGAGTGGAAGGTAAATCAAATCAAACCTCCATTTCTGAAGGCCTTAATGAAAGCCAACATGGAATTTGCAATAATGACAATGACTTACAAGCTCTCAGTGAGAGTATGCTCTTTAAGCCTGCTTTCTATAATCCTGATTCTAAACTGAACTTGCCTAATGGTACTATAGGAAGTTTGGGTTTAGAGACAAAAGGCCATATGCAACACAGAATCAATGATAAGTGTACACAAAATACTGAGGATTCTTTATTACCCTTAGTGCCAGTGAAGTCCAATGATAGTGGAGAACCCTTAGTTACTCTAGAAATCGGAGGGGGGGGGGAGGGGGTGTACACTATGAGGGACTACTGGACACGGGGGCAACTTGTTCTGTACTACAAGAACCACCTGAAGGATGTGAATTTCAAGGCAGTTTAAGAGTAAGAGGAGCTTCTGGGGTAGCACAACAAGTCCCGAAGCTAAAGGTTAAAATGCTAAAATTTGGACCTCTGAATCTTGAACACACCTTCCTATTGATGCCAGCAATGTCAACTGGTTGGACAAATTTATTTACACATACCCAAGAGATCTCTGAAACACTATCCCATTTTTAGCCTTTTGCTTAAGGAATTATTTGAATGGTTTGTTCAACTTCTTTTTCTGTGATGGGGTTTGTAAGGGTTAAAATAGGGGTTTTGACAAAATAAGAGAGCAACTTTTAATAATTTAAGTTTTAATAAGAATAGGGTAGAGTTGTAAATTAATATTATTCCTTTAAACCAGAGAAAAGAAAACTTCTAGCAATTTTTAACAATTAACAATTTAGTTTAATTAAAATAGAGATAGTAAAAGAATATAGGCAAGGATCTGCTGTCAGTTGGCTACTAACAGTTTGGGCTGCTATAGAAAACTGATTGAAGGAGTGAGTGAGTGGTGGCTATCCAGTATTTTAGGGAGTTAGGTAGTTAGTGAATAATTTATAGATAGAGCAGACTATATTAGTTCTGGGTTGTGCCAGGCAGAAGAAACTGTCCTCAGAAGACAGTTAGAGGTAGTCTTAGGAATTTTAGGTATATTTGTAGGGTATAAGATTAGTAATCTCTCTTTCCTCTTTTCTATCTTTCTATTGGAACTTTGTGGGGTGGTTGTTATTATAGGTAGATATAGGCAGTTTTAGGTAGTAATTATAGGTAGTCATAGGATAACTCATATAGACATTAGGAAATTTTCTTTCTCTACCTCTTTCCTATATTTCTCTCCTTTACTATATTCATTTTACTATATACTTTTACTATATTTTAATTAAACTAAATTGTTAAACCAGCAAATAGTGGGTTAATGTTAAAGATTTAAAAACCCTAATTTAGATACACAAGTGCCTGCAAAAACATGCCAGAATAGTCTCCAAGTTTTTCCCCTCCCTGATCCCTGATTTGGTAGTTAACAATGGATGATAAATGAAGAAATTACCCTCAAAGGCTGGTATGTCCCATTCCACTGATTAGACTGCTTTCTACACCCCATAGCCAAGGAGACAAATAAACACACCTTGAAAAGTTGTTAGTAACAAAGTTGTTGGTAACAAGGCTGGTTCACTGTCTCCAAGAAAAAAACTTATATTGATTATGGAATATCCATGCCAACCCTGTATGTAACCATAAGAAATAAAGAAGTCAGCAGATGGCACTGGGACAGCCTCTGTGAATACCATCTGAATCTCTGGCTGTGCTCATTCAACCGCACCAACACCACTATGCCCCCAAAGATCCCTGTCCTATGAAATCAGGTCTTTCACAGAAAACAAACATCAAATTGGGGGAAAATTTTTTATAGCAAGTATCTCTGACAAAGGCCTCATTTCTCAAATATATACAGGGCTAAGCCAGATTTATAGGAATACAAAGTATTCCCCAATTGATAAATGGTCATAGGATACAAACAAGCAGTTTTCAGTTGAAGAAATTAAAACTAGTTATAGTCATATGAGAAAAATTCTCAAATCGCTATTGATTAGAGAAGAGCAAATTAAAACAACTCTGATATACCACCTCCCACTTATGACCAAAAAGGAAAATAATAAATGTGAGAGGTGATGTTTGAAAATGGAACACTAATGCATGAAGTGTGAACTGATACAACTATTCTGGAGAGCAAGATGCAACCATGCCCAAAGGGTCATAAAACTACTCATACCTTTTGGCCCAGCAATACCACCACTGGATTTGTATTCCAAAGAGATTAGAGATAGGGGAAAGGAACCTACTTGTAAATATATATATATGCGTATATATATATTTACATATATATGTATACATATTTAAAAACTCTTACCTTTTATTGTAGAATTGATACTAAGTATTGGTTCTAAGGCAGAAGAACAGAAAGGGTTAGGCAATTATAGTTAAGTGACTTGCCTAGGATTGCAAAGCTTGGAAATTTCTGTGGCTAAATTTGAACCCCAGTTCTCTTATCTCCAGGCCTAGCTCTCTATCCACTGAGCCACCTAGAAGCTCCCAAAATATTTTAGAAGTTCTTTTTGTAGAGGCAAAGAATTGGAAAATGAGGGGATGCCCATCAGTTGGGGAATGGCTGAAGAAGCTGTGGTATATGGTTGTAATTGAAAACTATGTGCCATAAGAAATGATGAATAGAATGCATTGCATTTGGAAGAATCTGGAAAGGTTTATATGAAGTGATACAAAGTAAAATGAGCAGGAGCAGGAAAACTGTATACAGTAACAGAAACATTACATGATGAACAACTGTCAAGTACTAAACTATTATAGGCAACACAAGGTCCCAAGATAACAACAATGGACTTGTGATTAAAAAAAATGTTATGCATAGTGTAAGGGAGAAAAAAGGGTTTTTTGGGGGTTCGATATATTAAAAGATGGTCGCCAGAGGATTGAATTATTATCAATCCTCAATTAAGAATAATCTCAAGTCAAAATTGACTTTTATGGAAGTTTATTTACAATTACAAAGAGAGAGAGGAAATAAGGAAATAAGAATCTAACTCAGTAGGTTAAGAGGCCTGGAGGTGAATGAAGCAAAAATTCATTCACAGAGTCTATTAAAAGAAGTTTCTTAAGAGAAGTTCAAGAAGATTCATTCTTTAAACTCACCATGTAGAATTCAAAAGAAGATATTTAAAGTAGTCTCACCAAGGTCTCAACACTCCTTCACAGACCAGAGGAGTTCCTTCATCAGCAGCCTTTTTCACCAGAAGCCTCCAGCTGACTAAGGACCTTCTCCTTTTAAAGGGGTCACTTATGGGTCACTTCCTGTGCCTTCCTCCTAATTTGCATGTCCAATCACAATAGATGCTTCTCATAGTACTGCCTTGGGGGTAGTCAGTTGATTCTGATTCATCACCCACTCTAGCACATGTGGGTTATGGACCTCCCAGAATTAGAGGTATTCTCACCTTTGGTGATTAAATCTAAAGATGGGCAGTGTAGACTTAATCTAATTATCAGAATAGTGAAAGAAGGAATTGTTAGAATATGATTGCAGATCAAAGCATGCCATCTTTCACTTTATTTCCTTCACAAATTTTTATTGCATATGTGAAACATATCTTCATATGGATATATGTATTGCATGAAGCATTGATATAATCTATATTGGACTATTTACCACATCAGGGATTAGGGGAAAGGGGAGAGAGACAGAGACAGAGAAAAAGAGAGATAAAGAAAGAGAGAGAGAGACAGAGAGAGACAGAGAGACAGAGAGAGACGAAGAGAATTTGAATCACAAAATGTCAGAAAACAATTGTCAAAAATTGTTTCCACATATACTACATTATTCCTGTAATGTTTGCTGCTACATAGGGCTCTTTTTCTTTTTCCTAATTTTTCTTTTTCTTTTTTAGTTTAGGGCTCTTTTTCTAATGACAAAGAATAAAGAACTCCAAGGAGAATTGATAGCACTAAAAAAAAAAAAGAACAGAATGATGGGAAAACATGAAGAAAGCAGAAAGGAAAACAGACAAAAATAAGCACACTGACTATAAATATTTAAATAAAAAGCAAATCCATCTTACATGCACACACACATACACAAGTTCATAGTTTAATAAGAGAGACAACATGTAAACAACTATGTACAAAACAGATATATGCAGGATAAATTGGAGATAATCTAGAAGGAAGGCACTAGGAGGCATTTTGTCCCTTGCAAGGTCACTGCACCAACTTTTCTCACGAAATCCAAAGGAGAAAAATGGCCTCTTCTCCTATCTATAATCATGGTCTCCAGGTGGAAAATTAATGACCTTACTCACATCATGAATTCTATAGCCCCTTTATTATATATTTACATACTTGAACATCTAATTCACTTCCATGCTTCCCATAAGCCAATTTCAAAATGCAAACCATAAAAAAGCATCTCAACAAATTTAGAACATACACATTTTCTCCTATAGGTTCTAAAAAGTATTCATTAAATCTGACTGGGTATTAGCTTAGTTTGATTTTGGGTCCAATTCTGCCACCTCTATCTAGCTAAGGAAGACTAATTTTGTGTCTTTCCACTACCCATAGATAGACATAGATGAGATGGTCTTCTAGCTGAGGGATTCCAATCTCCCAGGAATAAATTGATAGGACAAGTCTCCCTCCTTTCACAAAGGACCAGTTGAAGAATGGATCCCAGACAATGAAGGAGCAGATTTCCTTAAAGCCTGCCTGGTGTGAGTGTATTGGTTATAAACATCACATAGAATTTCTGTTCTGCTATAACTATCTCCTAAGAAAATGAGCCAATTAGATCACAAGCATCAGAGCAGTCCCAAGTGCAGATTGATAGAAGTCACAGTTTTAACATGAATGACAGCTATAAAAATAAAGTTCTAATGATCCGTCTACACAGCTGCTCTTCCCATCCCCTGTATCCTCTTTGTTCCAGCCAAATTATTATCCCCTGTATTTAATATTCTCATCTTTTGTCTCTATAACATTATGTTGGCTCTCTTCACATGCCTGGAATGTACTTCTTCCTCATCTCTGCCTTTTAGTATCCCTGGCTTCCTATAAGGCTCAGCCCAAATACTATCATAGACTTGAGGTCTACCCTGAGTTCCTCAGCTACTAATGCCCTTCCTCCAGAAATTATTCTGTATTCATTTCTTTATATTTGTCATTTCTTTCCATTAGAAAGTATGCTTCTAAGGACAAAGACTTTTTTCTTTTGTTTTTGTAGCTCTAGCTTCTACCATATAGTAGTTAGTTAATAAATACTTGTTGAATGAATTAAAGTGTGAGCCTGGGAATTTTTAAAAACTTTTCTAAGCCTTCATCTGTCAAATGATGGTGATGGAAAAAATGTCCTTTAATATCCTTTCCAGTTCTAAATTCCAAGCCATTATTACCTGTTATGAATCAGACTGAACAAATTATTAAGTCATATTGGGAGGGATATAGTGTTATACAGAGCTGGACTCTTATTCAGGAAGACCTGAATTGAAGTCCCGTCTATGACACATATTAGCTATGTGAATCTGGACAAGTCATTTAACTTTTCTAAGGTGATGTGTTGCAGATCTGCACTGGTCTGGAATTTTTTGGTGGAGAATACTTGTGAATCATGGTTCAGGACAAAACAACCTATATGAAGGAGATGGAGTGTAGATGGTACGGAGCAAATTACCTTTGTTTAATTCAGTAAGCATTTCTTGGTTACTGTGTGTTGTGCAATGAGCTAAAAGCCTTTGAAGCACAAGAAATTCCTATTGGTGGTGACACAGGTTTGGCCTAGATCATGATAAAGATAGATGATATTCAATTAGGAAAAACATAAATAGTAAGCTTGTGGAGAATTGTATAGATGCCATCAACTTTGGTCTTTCATCACTTTTAAATGAATAAATGAATGAAGAGCAGATGTGAAAAGTCTTGCCAGTTGTTCACTTGTCAAATGAGATTTGATTTGGCTATACTCATCACTAAATTAATTTTTTGGTTTTGGTAGTTTTGACAAGATGTGAAAAGTAGGTCTCAACATGATTCAAAAACTTTTATTTTAATGTACTTTTGAGTCTAGTAAAATCTATTTTTACTTGCAAAGAGAGGGCAAGGAAAAATCCCTGGAAAGATTGAGGGACCTGGATGCTTTAAAGGAAATTATTAGTAGAGGGTCCTGTATTTCAACAGCTCACAACTGATACTTAAGGAACAAGATGACAAAGTGGGCTGCTGTGCTTACCTCTCAGAGATTTAAGTCTGATTACATTTAATTTAAGAAACTGGAGGATTGAATTTCCTTGTGGTTTGGTTAGGTTGCAACTATTTTTTTTTAAACCCTTAACTTCTGTGTATTGGTTCATAGGTGGAAGAGTGGTAAGGGTGGGCAATGGGGGTCAAGTGACTTGCCCAAGGTCACACAGCTGGGAAGTGTCTGAGGCCAGCTTTGAACCTAGGACCTCTAGGTCTGACTCTCAATCCACTGAGCTACCCAGCTGCCCCCATGCAACTATCTTTTTTAAGCAAAGAAATATTTTGCTTGTTTTTCTCTTGCTCCTCTTTCTCTTTCTCATCTTTCTCCTCTTCCTCTTCTTCCATTTCAGGTATGACCAATAGGTTTTGAAAATGAAAATATCAAAAAGTCAGGGTTCATCAAAGATCTCTGCTGGGAAATGATAATTGCCATCAGAATTAAATCCACAAATAAGCTTTTTCTTCATAATCAAGCATGAGAAGTAACACTGGCATTAAGTGACTATCATGGGTTACTATGTAACTGAAAGAAATGACAGAAAGATTGGTTTCAAAAAAATCTGGGGAGGCTTGTATAAAGTGATACAGAGTGAATGGAGCAGAACCGAGAGAAGAATTTATAGAGCAACAACCATTCACTAAGCAAAATATCTTTAAAACACTGAAGAACTTTGATCAATGTAATGACTAATCACAACTCCAGATGGTTTTATATACCATCCATCTCCTGACAGAGAGATGATTGGAATCAAGGTACAAAATGAGGCACATTTTGGGACATGGAAAATATGTAGATTCATATTACTTGAATATATTTACTTGTTATATGGTTTGGGTCTTTTGCTTTCTATTTTGAGGGAAGGATTTATGGGAGCCAGCGAAACCAGAAAATGAGTTGCTAAAAGAAAATGAAAAGAAATAAAAGAGGGTCATTGAAGTATCTCACAAGATGCATAGAAAGGAACACAAGAAAGTATATAAGGAAAGAGACAAGCAAGACAGCTTTGAAAGTAACTTGTTGAATTTATTATATGCTTTTGAAAAGCAAGCTCTATCTAATAGTTTGTGGTTCCTCGTTTAATACTCTTTATCTTCTAATTTCTGTGGGGAAGTGTCTTCTTTTTTTGTTTGTTTGTTAAATTCAGAATGATTTTTTAAAACCAAGAAACTTATTTTCTGAAACATAGCAAAAAAATTGGAATGAGTGCTAATTCCATTGCTGTTGAGATTACAACATTTTATATGAAGAAAGAATTCATGAAAGAAAAAAATGATATTTCCAGGGACTTCTTTATACTACTTTTTTCTTACCTGGGATTTGAACTGGATGGTATGGGCCAGAGTAAAGAAAGGCAGTTCCCGGAGTCAAGGCAAAACTAGGCTAAAAGAAGCCTGGGAGATTTCAATATGGAAGCAAGATCAGGTGAATACTTAGGAGTTTAGATATGAACTGAGTCCAAGATCCAAGCAACTAGTAAAAGTCTAAGCATCTTGTTATGTATATGGAATGTCACCTAATTACAAATGGGTTTCATTTATAGTTAACATATAATCCTGGTATTATCCAGTCCCATAATTTGAGAAAGGACCTCACAAGTTTTCTAGGCTAACCTTTACTTGAGTAGGAATCCTTTCTATTCCTGACAAATAGTCGTTCATTTTTAGTTTGAAGACTTCAGGAAAGGGAGAGAAGTCATCCAATTCTACTTTTCGAACAGTTCTAATTGTTAGGAAATTTTCCTTTAAATATCATGACTAAATCTACTTCTTTAACCTCTACCTGTTACTACCAATTCTGCCCTTTGAGGCAGAAATCTAATATCTCTTCATCATGACAACTCTTCAAACAAATGATGACAACTGTCATCATTAATTGCTATTAAATTTCTTTTCTCTGGGCTCAATCAGTAGATCAGCTGAATTCTTCTCTGATGTCATGGCTTAGGTAAGTACCTTTATATTGTTACCAGGCCTATATCTTTAAAAGGTGATCTGTCATAATTTCCCTATGAAATCAGGATCCTTCCTAGATGGATGAGAGATGATAACCACCTAACTACTAACCTTCCCAGGGCCAGTAAAGCACAAAACCCTCAGGCTATAGAAAAACAAGTTTATTTGATGATTGAAATAAAGGAAACTGGTAGGCAAGATCCTAATACTATTAAAATCTAGGCTCCACCCAATCTCTATGCATCCCGCATATGGTCTTCTCTGGGCCCTGCCTATAGCTCCCTGCTCTTATCTAAGACCCCAAAGCTATCTGAACACAACTATCCTAATTTATATGGATTAACAAAAAGGATAAAGAGGAAGGAAGGACTCACAGGTGTATTTGAGCCCTTACCTAAAGCCTGGGGTTGGCTTCAAAAAATAACCCAAAGTCCCAGTTGATAACCTTTGGATAACCTTGGCCAATTGAATTTCTGGCAGATGGACCTACATCCCTACACTTATCTCCCACCAGTACTTCAAACTCCATGAATTGCAACTGAACTATCATCTTCATGGCCTCCCTTTCTAGATTCCCTTTCTGTTCAGAAATGGCAGGCCATAGAATAGTCTGAAGATAGCCTTGGGGCTAGTTTTGGTCATTTTGGAGTTTGGAAATTGTCCTGGGAAGGGTGAAGGAAGGAGCTTTTGTTTTGATTGCTCAGGTTTTTGTGAGGTGGGTGAGTTTTAAGAGAAAAGATGGAGGAGGCAACAAGGATATAATGAGTGGTCATTATATGCCAGTCACTGTGCTAAGTGTTGAAGATTTGAGCCAAAAGCTCCCTCAAGAAGCTCATATTCTAATAATGGAAGTTGTACAAGAGGAACAGTTGATGTGTGGTATGAGGAAAAGTTTCACTAAGGGTGTGTTTGGAAAGAGGTTAATGTGAATGAGTGAGTGAAAAGAAGGTTCAGTAAGTGTGTTTGAGTGATCTTATGAGTGTGGGAGATGGTATATGTGTAAGTGTAGGAATAAGAGACAGAATTGGACAAGTGTGGGAATTAGTGAGTCTCAGCCATGAGGAACTGAGTGCAAAAGGTGACCACCAATGAGCTGAGTCTTAGTCTATACTACCCCTAACACACATACACATAACATTCTAAATACTGGCAGAGTGAGCTAGGTCTCTCTTCTCCAATCCATTCTCCACACACATGCTAAAGTGTTTATTCCTAAAACACAGATCTGCCCCTAATCCCTGGTAAATGAATTCCTGTGACTTCTTTTAGAATCAAATACATTCTTTTCTCTCTGACATTTAAAATCCTTTAACATCTGACTCCAAATTTCCTTGCCAGCTTATTCTATATGAAGTCTTTTCATCTTTCAATCCATCCAAACTGACCATCTTGCTGTTTCTCACATATATTATGAAAGCATAGGCTGCCCCTTACCTGGAATACTCCCTCTTCACTTCCACTTTTTCAAACCCCTATTCTCTTTCAAACCACACCTCAAATAGAAATTCCTGTTATTATTCAATTGCTTTCAGTGGCATCTGACTCTTCCTGACCCCATTTGGGGTTTTCTTGGCAAAGATACTAGAATGGTTGGCCATGTCCATCTCCAGCTCATTTTATAGATGAGGAATTGGAGGCAAAGAGGGTTAAGTGACTTGCCCAGGGATACACAGCTAGTAAGTGTCTGAGGCCAGATTTGAACTCGGGGAGATGAGACTTTCTGACTCTAGGTTTGGAGTTATAGACACTGTACCATTTAGTTGTCCTCCACTACCTATGTGAGGTCTTTGTTGATCTCTCCAATTATTAATGCCTCTTCTACTTAATTTTATTTGTTCTTTGAATATATGTCTAGGTCCATGTGTTATTTACCTACCAAATTATCTTATATTTACTTTGTATATATTTACATGTATATGTTTTGCTTCCCATTAGAGAATACAAGCTCGGTGAGGGCATGGATTGTTTAAATCTTTTTTTAATAGCTCCCGCCTAGCATAATACCTGGAACATAAGAGATGCTTCTCGTTTGCTTGCTTGCAGAAAGAATATTAATTCCAGGTTGTCTCATCCAACATCTCTAAATCTTATGTTGTTGAGATCTTTAAGTTCTATTTTGGGATGAGTGGGACCAGGAAAGGTACAGAAAGGAGAGAGAGATGGAGGGAGACAGGATGGTCATGACACAGGGGTGACACATGGGCAGCGTAGTATTTAGGGTGAAAGACTTGTAATAGACACTTTATTCTAAGATTTCTATCTAAGAAAAACTGTTCTAGGGCAATGGTAGCAGATTCAAATGGGGGGAGGGCTCTAAATAATACATAAATACATATATCCCTGAAGGTTGCATATTGACTTGGAAAACCACATATTAACACTATCTCTGTTCTACTGTATTTTTATTTATTTTGTTTAATATTTCCCAATTATATTTTAATCTGTGTGTGTGGCCTGGGACTATATTTCTGACCCTTATCCAGTAGGGAAGAAGACCTCTGTGCAATAGGAGGTGACCAGAAGAGGATGCTATTTCTATAAAGCTTTTCTAGAATGATCAGATCTTATAGGGATCTTTCAGAGGATCCTAGAATCTCAACAGGTACTCCAGAGTTCATCCAGTCCAATTTCCTCCTGTCTAAAGTTCCTCTGACAAATGACTTTCCCCTTACTAAGAATTCCAAACACACTTAGGTAAGCTATACAGCTGGTAGCCTGATGTCTTTAATTTACAAATATATTGGCTTAAAATCATATCATGATTAATGTGTGTATACATAAATGTGTATATATGTACATATATTCATATTTATTTATTTACAGATATATGTGTTTGTGGTCTATACCAGAAATATCAAATATGGGGTTGGGGGGCTGCACAAGCCCCACAATACTACTCAAGGTGGCCCAACCAGATTAAAAATGATGGGAAAAGAATGATCATTTAGTATAAAATTTTATATGAAATATGAAAATGAAATTATGTGTGAAATATTAACAAAATTAGGAAATATATAATAAATAAAAATAGAGTAAAACTGAGAGAAAACTGAGGTTTTCTAAGTCAATATGCAATCCCACAGGGATCCTTATGAATGGTTTTACACTCTCCTTTTTTTTTTTTTTTTTGACTTTGACATCACTGCTCTATACCCACTAGAGTATAAATTCCTTCATGACAGATATGTCTTCTGTTGGCTTGGTCTCCTTCACTTTATACTACATATAGAAAACAAAGAGGGTCCTTAAAGTTCTTTTTTTTAATATATGAAAAATTTCTCCTAACCCATTCTCACTAAGGTATTACACATAAGGTTTTTTCTTAAAGAAATCATTTATTTGTACTTTCAAGACATAGTTGAGTATTTTTGGTGTAAGTGTGGGATTGTTGCATAGGAGAAAGTGAGAGTTAAAATGAGGCTTTTGAGATACCTTTTTAAAAAGCACTTGAATTTTCAGTGGATTTGATTCTTAATATTTTGAATTTGCATTAATATATCTAGTTTACAAGTAAATAACATTCATTTACAAGATGGGATCCTGGATACTACAGTCTGTGGCTATAAGGTCAATAGAGCTAACAATCTTAGGAATAGGATCTGCAATCTCATAAACAATGTACATTTTTAAACAACTGTGTTAATTAGACTATGGTTTCTGATAGTTACTTATATGTGTATTAAAATGTTAAAAACCTTTAATTTTTTTTAAAGCTCTTCAATCCTAAGACAGAAGAGCAGCAAGGGTTAGGTCTGAGGCCAGAATTGAAACCAGGACCTCTTGTCTCTAGGTCTCACATTCTAACAACTGTGCTACCTAGCTGCCCACAAGCCTTTCATTTTTTCCAAATATTTTGAAATGTAGAACTTTTGTTATTTCAGACTGGCTTTCCTAAAAATATCCTGAATTTTAGGGACTTGATGCCTAGCATAGTACCTGCCACATGGTAGGTGCTTTTTGACTAACTGAATTAGTGAGATATTATGTTATTTCAGAAGTCAGTAATTTACATCTGATGCAAGGTAATTTGATCAGAGGTTAAGTGTAGCATATCTTTATTGTCATCTTTGTATGCACCTTGTTAAGCTCATTTCCAGGAGCATGTAGCTTTGGGATATTCTGAGTCATATCTGAGTTGAGAATTCTTTTTGGTCCAGTATAAGGGTCATTGCAAAAGGACAAATGGGCCTAAGATGACTTTTACAATGTGTACTTGTTTTCAGTGAATTTGTTTCACTTTTATTTCAAAAATGCATAAAATAGTACCATCTTTTAGATTTTATAGATGAGAAAACTGAAAAAATAATGTCATAAAAGATTGAGAAGGGGAGGCCACAAGATCATTTGGCTTGATCCCCTGACATCATTTAGGAAATTAATCTCTTATTAAAGATCTCCAGGGACCGATGACCCATAAACTCTCTTGGCAGCTCTTCTAGTACATTATCATACTGACTATCAAAAAGCAGGATTAGTATGGGCTCAGTGTCAGGACATGGAAAAGGTCTTGTTTTACAGAACCAGACATCATGATGGATGGCAGACTTATAATGGACTTCTCTCTGAAGTTACAGAACATATGAAAATTAGGGGTCTTCTTGAAACCAGCCTGATTCTGTATGAGTCTTTTAAAAAAATGATTTGCAAAGTGGAAAAGCATAGAATAACAATTTCTTTTTTTTCCCTTTTTAAGTCCCTACTTCCTATCTGAGAATGGATATTAAGTATCTTAGGGTAAGGACCAGGCAATTAGAAAGTGACTTACCCAGAATCACACAGATAAGATGTATCTGAGGCCAAATTTGAACCTATATCTCTTATCTCCTGGTTTTTTATCCACTGAGTTACCCAGCTGCCCCTAGAAATAGATTTCTCATGGGGACTCTTCTCTTAGATATCTTTTATAGAGGGGAGAATCAATAACAACTCAATTTTATATGGATCTTTAAGATTTACAGAAGCTTTCCTTACAGCAAACCTATATGGGAATTACTCAAGTATTTTTATCCCTATTAGACAGACAGGAAAAACCAAGGTCATAATGAGTTTTGGAACTAGAACATAGGTCTTCTAACTCCAAGTTGAATTTTCTTGTCAGTAAGCCATACTGGTGATACTTGTACCACGTTGGGAGACTGTGTATAGTTGTTAAGTAAGAGAAACAAAACAAGAGTACTTTTAAAGATATTTAATAAGACTTTTTTCAGATCAGTACAAAAATTTAAATACAAAAATGATTTGCTATCAACAAGTCTCAAATCTACAGTGGAAACTCAATAAAGTTACCAGTCTGTTCACTTTTTGATGTATTCTGTAAGATATTTGAGATTAGGCACCCACTAAAGTTTTTCCCCTCCTATAGGTTATTATGCTGTATTAAAACTCTGTACTTAAATAATGGTAATGCCAGTTTTGTCCATTTTTCCATGGTCAAATTCTAGTTAATTTTGAATTAAATAGATATTATGGTTCAGAACAGATTCATATTAGGTCTGCTTTTATACCAAAGGAAAAGTGTAGTGTAATATGTAACACTCAAAGGGGAAACACAGACACATAGATAACTATTTTCAACTCTTATTTAAATTAAGTGAAATAATTCATCATTTTGCTCTGAGATTAGCACCATTGTAGAACAAACAGTACTTGTATAGGATTTTTCCTCTTCCTCCCCACCATCTACAAGTTAGAAGCTTATGCCTGCTAATATACAAATTTCGGCAAATAAGTAACACAACCAATAAATAAGTTTGGAAGTAACAATTATCAAGGATTCTGACAAATGAAATTTCATTTTAGTTGATTAAAAAATTTCTCCCTACATTTGGTGGAAAAGTAACTGGAATTCATATATATGTATATATATGAAGACCACTTCACAAATGAGTTATCCTAGTTGGATATTTTATTTCAAGTCAATTTGAGTGCATCTACTCATATACCAGATGGGGCACAGATCTGTACTGCATGTGGTTTATTTGTCCCACCAAAATCTCAACATCCTTATCATATTAGTCATTTTAGAGAATAGACATAAAGACTTTATATCCATCAGATGCTATCTGCTGTGAAAATGAATGCAGATAAAAACCTTTGGCATTTAGCTAGTAATGAATAAATTATCCTGTGGCTACAAATTAATTTTTTTAAATTTTCTTATGAAGAAATTATACTTCTATACCTCATGTGAAGAAGGCACATTAGGTGAAGAAGATAACTTTTCTGTATTAGTTAAGTTAGTTAACTGGTTAGTTAAAACTAGTCCCATTAGAAGCCACTCATATTGGGCATATACACTATGCACTGTGTTTATACCGTATTTATTTGCATATTTCCCCGTCATTTCTTTATTCTCTTCCATATTTGGAATTTTGAAAGTATATAATGTTTTTATTTTCCATGTTATTTATCCCACAGAATGTCATTGTCAGTAGTAAGAAGGAAATAGTTTTGAAGAGGTTCTTTTATTTCTTTGAGGCCAGAAGAAATTATTTGTTATTGATAATTCCTAAATCTATGGTAGAAACAATAAAGTTAACTCTTTGATATATTCTATATCATATTTGAGGTTAGGCACCCATTAAGATAATTTCTCTCATCATAGGTTATCGAGCTGCATTAAAACTTTGTAATTAACAAATATGCCAGTTGAACATGTCCATAGTTCTTTGGGTGACTACTTGGAAGTAATTTGTTTTTCCCTTTTCTGTAGAAATGAAAAACTATACAAAGGTCTTGAACGATTTACATTATCTTGGTATGAAGCTGTCTCTGGGTTCGTGAAGGCTATACCAGTGAAATGCAACTGTGGCAGGCCCTACCACATTGGGAAGGCTTCAGTTGTGGGTCTGCAAATGGCCTGTATGTCTATTGTCTGAAGACCAAGCTAGCTAACTTTGTGGAAGCTTATCACTACACTGGCTGCAGAGGGATGAGATTTTTCAGTTACAGCAACTCTTAAAGATCATTTTCTAAATTTGGAGGAGCTGAGATCTAGAAAAGCAATTGAGAAAGAATTGTTTGTTTTCTTTTGAGTTACAATTTCACAGAGGCTATTTTTAGTGGGGACAATGCCCACACTGACAAAAGCTGTATATTCTTGAAGTAGTGAAATAATAATTGAGGGGGCTTTAAAATTTCTGGGGGGAGGGGTGGACAGTTTAGGCCTGTGCCTTCATTGATGTAGAGAACTAAACCCAGAGAAGAAGATCCTATTACTGGTGCAGATTGGGTACTATTTTGCAATGTAGAACCTTAAAATTGCCTACTGGCATTGAGATTAAACGATTTATCCAGATGTGTGTGTGTGTGTGCGTGTGTGAAACAGGACTTGACTCCAGGTCTTCCTAACTCTTATGATGTCTCTTTATCTCTTTGCCACACTGTCTTGCAAGCACACTGAATTAGACATATAGATGAAAATGCATATACATTAGTCTACAGTAACCTTCATTATGCAATCCCCTTAATCAATGAGGCAGCATAAAAATCATGTATTGCTATTGTCCTTAGAAATTATAATTGGGTCTTCAGCAGTTTACTTGGAACAGTTCTTGACATCCTGTTTCAGCATATAATTCAGAGAATGTGCATGCTCTTAATTTCAAGATCTGGGGACTGATTTTCAAATCAAGGTTTTTTTTTTTTTCATAGGATTCTAAAATTTTTGCTCTGCGTGTAAAGGAATATTAGTTTTTTAAAAAAATTTAAATATACTTTATAACCTTAAAAAGTTTGAATCAATTTAATGTAGTTATTGCTGTAGGCAAGAAAGTCTCTTTGATGTTGAAGAATGACTGAGAAATGATGGTTTGTCTTTTCTCTGGCTATAGCTTCACAGTGGCTATTTAAAAAAATATAAATATACATTTGAAATACAGTTGATACTTGCTATTAGTAATGAATATTATATAGAATCTGAAGGTTACTGGGGGTGGGGTAGGGAACACTTATTTCATCATCTCAAATCTTTTTTCTCCCCATATAACTTCAAGATTTTTGGTTTAGTTAGATCTAGTAAGAAATAATAGGAGCCAAAGCATATGGAAGAAACCTTGGGGGGAAAAATTTTTCAGGAATAAACAGGTTAACCACCATTCTCATTTCCCAGCGATATTGTAAGCATCTTGAAGATACAGCCCATGTCTTGTCCTTTTGTGTCCTCCATGGCCCTTCTTGCAGTCCTGAGTACATCTTCTCAGCTTCTTCTGGGTGTGCAGTAAATACTCGTTGATGAATAGATGCAATGGCTCTCACTGAGTGATGTCCCTGCCTCAGTAGGACTTCTGCTGCCAACAACCCCAGAAGCTGACTGGAAGGGAGTTCTTCTCTGGATGGTATACATTGCCTCAGATTATCTTAGCCAGAGCAGTATTACTACATAATTTCCCCTTTTCTGTGTTTCACAGGTAAAATACTGGTGAAAATATGGGGTAAATTATGCAAGTAAATACGGCGTGTGACATATTTTTTTGGTCATTGATGCTTCTTTAAGATTTATTCTTGTGTACTTTTAAGTAAACAATATGAATGAATGACTTGTGTTAGCTATGATCCTTCATAATGAAATATTTTGACTGAACTTTAGAAAGCATGGTATTGTGGAAGTGTATAATGTATATTTGCTAATATGATTTCAGTGGGTACAGGACAACTGTTAGAAATGTGATACATAGATTCTTCCTGTCATTTGAATAACAAGCTCTGCAGAACATTAAACTTGCATTTTTATTATTACTTTTTTTTATATATGATGGTCCAAATTTCCATTTAAATATAACTTTTCAACAGTATAAAAACTTTGAAGCAATTATGTGTTTTGTGTTTGGTTTTTCTCTGTCACTTCATTTCTTTCTTTTGCTGTTCTCTTTACCTCATGTTTTTCTTACTATTTTTATTTACATGGGATACAATAAATATCCTGAAAAAGAGGAATGGACATATTGTCCTGCGTATAGTCCTGCAGCTTGCTCTGAGGGCATCTGGAGAAAAACTCGGTCTCCGGGTCTAAGCTGTAGCACAGCACTCCCTGACGCCTGGTCCAGAAAGCCCTTTTTGTACTCGTCGTAAGTGTACATCATGGGGTCATTGTTTTTGAACAAAGCCACCCATACGTTTCCCCCTTTGCAGTGGACATGGTATGCAAAGTAGTAGACACCAGGGACTTCACAGGTGAAGATGCCTGTCTGTGGGTTGTAGTTCTGTCTGCCGTTGTAGAGCAATTTGTCAAACTTTACTGGGGCCCCCACTGGTGGGAAGGGCGTGGTCAACTCGGCTGTAAATGCAGGCATCTCATAAGCTATACCTCCGTTTTTGCCTTTTTTGCCCCCATAGGCATGGGGGGTTTTCACTCCATCAATTCCTGGCCCCATTTCTGGCAAATATTCTCCATGGGCTGGTGGTGTGGGAGGCATCACAGCTGGAGGACCTGGGGGACCTGGAGGTCCTGGGGGCCCTGGAAGACCAGGCTGGCCTTGAGGACCAAGAGCCCCAGGCTTCCCTGGGGGTCCATGCAGTCCTGCTACCCCAGGCTTTCCTACCCCAGGGAATCCAGGAGGACCTGGTAGCCCTGGTTCTCCTTTGGGGCCTGGGATTCCAGGAGGTCCAATGGGACCACTTGGTCCTCCAATTCCTGGAATTCCAGATGGGCCTTGTAAACCCTGATCACCTGGGATTCCTGGTTCCCCTTTGGGTCCAATGAGCCCAGGAGCTCCAGGAATACCTGGTAAACCTTTATGCCCAGCTTCCCCTTTGGGTCCAATTGGACCTGGCAAACCTCTCATGCCTGGGGGTCCCACTTCACCAAGGAAGCCTGGTTTCCCTGGGAAACCCTGTAACCCTGGTTCACCTTTGGGACCCAGTGGTCCTTGTGGCCCCATAGCTCCCCCTTCTCCTTTGGGCCCTGGGAAACCAATAGCACCTGGTGGTCCCATGGGACCTGGAATTCCAGGCAGGCCTGGCTCACCAGGAGGCCCCCCCATTCCAGGCGCACCAATAGGCCCTTTCTCTCCTCGAGGTCCAAGAACCCCAGGAAGACCCCCCATACCTCGGTCACCTTTAGGCCCTGGGAAACCTGGTTTCCCAATCCCTGGTAGGCCAGGAGGTCCTGGCAACCCAGGTAGTCCTTGTTCCCCTTTACCACCAGGAAATCCAGGTCGTCCAGGGATGCCATCCTGGCCTGGCTTTCCAACTCCGGGTACGCCAGGTGGTCCTTGAATCCCAGGTACACCTATTGGGCCCTGGGGTCCTGGTTCACCTTGAATGCCTGGTTTACCGAGAGGACCCTGTGGCCCTGGGAATCCTGTCACTCCTGGTTTGCCTATTCCTGGAAGCCCCACAGGTCCAGGAGGTCCATGCATCCCAGGGGGACCTTTGAGTCCTGGCAAACCTGGCATCCCGAAGCCCTTCTCTCCTTTAGGGCCTTGAAGACCAGGAAGTCCTGGCTGTCCTTTGGGTCCTGGTTCACCCTTTGGTCCTGGTTGTCCTGGTAACCCTGGGCCACCTGGCTTTCCAACGCCAGGAAGTCCATGAGGCCCTGGAGGTCCTTGTGGTCCTGGCATTCCCATAGGTCCAATTTCTCCTTTTGGTCCTATTTCACCTTTTGCCCCAGGCATTCCCATGCCTCCAGGTTTTCCTGGCATTCCAGGCATACCTGGCTTGCCAATCCCTGGATAACCCTGTGGGCCTGGTTTTCCTTTGATTCCTGGTATTCCATGGCCTGGTATACCTGGAGGTCCAGGTGGTCCTCTTGGGCCAGGTTCTCCACGAGGACCTTGTTCTCCTCTTAAGCTGGCTAATGGTATTTCTATTTAAAAAGATAGGGAAGAAAGGAAGATGAGAGAGAGAGGTAGAGAGAGAGAGATAGAGAGATAGAGATAGATAGATAGATAGATAGAGAGAGAGAGAGAGAGAGAGAGAGAGAGAGAGAGGAGAGAGAGAGATCCATTAGTTTTAACCTCAATAAAGTTGAGACCCTGTTTAGTCAGTTAAGTTAAAATACTATATATTTAGTAGGATAATAAATGGGGATGGAAAAGAATGGGAACAATGTGCTATACTTTTATAGACATAGTGAATAAAGCTGATACTTCATTGAAGCATAGTTTTAGTATATGAATAGCACTGATTTTTAAAAATACTAACTAATGAAAAAACACCGCTCTTCCTCCTGACTTCTCAAGAAGCCAGTTTTCTACACTTAGAATGTAACAGTCATCATTGACTTTTCTAAAGGAAGCCTTTCCCACTCTCTTAATACTAGCATTTCCCCTCTTTTCATCATTTTCTATTTATCTTGAATATGGCTTCTTTGTACATATCTATTTGCATCATGTCTCTACCATTTGATTGATTGTAAACTACTTGAGGGCAGAAACTGTCTTGACACTTTTTGTATTCCCAAACTTAGCACCATGCTACACATAGTAGGTGCTTTATAAATATTTATTGATTTACTTTCACTTTTCTTCCCCCCCCACTTCTATCAATTAACAAGTCCTGTTTATTCTATAAATATACTTTCCCCCTGAGTCATCCCTTCCTTTCCATTGTTGATGTCTTCAATAATTGAGTGCCTTATTATTCCTTGTCTTAGCTGTCATAGTTACCTCTCATCTTATTAAATCATTTTTCATTTGGTTGCCAAATTAATCTTCTTAATGCACAATTCTGATCTTGCCACATTCCTTGCTTAAAAAAGTCTCTGATTATTTTCTATTATTTTTGGAATAAAATTCAAACTCCGAGTAGAGTATTCAAGGTCTTACATGTTCTGTCTCTTGCCTACTTTTCCAGCCATAACTTTTATTCCCATTAAACTTCAGATTAGACTCCACTGTTTGAGGGGCACATTTCAAAATTTCCCTTGATGACTCCTTCACCTAGAATACACTGTCTTTTGAGTCCTTCAAAGCTTAGATTCAATGGTCCTTTTCCCTGTAGAATCTTCCTTGATCCACCTAGACAGAAGTGATTTCTTCCCTATCCAGACTCTCTAAACACTTTGTGTCCTCACTATACTATACTCTAATAGTTTTAATTGTGTATTGAACTTTTCTCCTTTACTAGAATATAATCTTCTTGAGGGAAGAGATCCATTCTCCTTATTTTTGAATCATCCTAAGATGCTAACACAATGTCTTGGACATGGTATGCTCTCAGTATATCTATTGAAAAAACAATGAATGAACATCAAATGAAAGGAAGATGCATTTTCTATCTTCCAGAGTCTGAGTATGATAATAGGATCAAAACTATTGCTGGAAGAGACCTCAGAGGTCATCTAGTCGAATTCCCTCATTTTGCAGATGAAGAAATTGAGGTAGTTTAAGTGCTTTGCCCAAGGGCACAAAGGTAGCAAAAATCAAAGGTAGGATTTGAGCCTAGATACTCTGACTCCAGAGTCAGTGTTTTTTCTATTGTACCTCACAGGGATGGGACTAATATGCTGGGATTTTTGATAATCATACATACTTCCTTATGAAAGAAGATAATTATTCTGTTGGGTGTGTACAGTATTGTAATATTTTACAAAGCCCTTTTCTCTAGAATTAAAGAGACTTGCTTTAGTCTTCTGAATTCCACCGCTCCCCAATTCCTAATTAAAAATTCAATATTTGATTTCTTTGTGACAACTCTAATATTGTACATAAAGGTAGATGAAATACATAACTATAGCTGGTAAGCATCATCATAAATAACAACAGGAATGATAATAATAACAATAATGAAACTGAGATAAAATTCAAAATGCAAAAAAAAAAAGCAACCCAACAACCCCAAATCTTAGTTAAATTGGATCACTAATAAATGAAATGTTGAGATAATATCAAACATCCACTTTGGCCAGCAGCAATAACACTTTCTAATCCCCACATCTTTGATCATGATTGCTGTCAGAGAGCAAAATGATTTGATGTGGTTCTCATTCGTTCCTTTTCTTCTGTTTGCTGAATGGTACTGATCCTGTTCAGTACAGAAATGACCCAAAACAGAGCCAGCAATAGAGAAAGGAGTAAAAACAAATCCAAAAAATTGGATTATTAGTCCCTGAATAGCCAATAATTGATTATAACTCAGGAATGAACAGAAAACTAAAAAAGAAAATTTATAGGTATTGTACCTATTTTATCTACCCTCAGGGCCATTAAAATTATAGATCTGAAACTGAAAGGGAACTCGGACTTTCTAGTCCAACCTTCCCATTTTACAAATTAGGAAACCTGAGGCCCCATCATATTTGTATTCCATTCCCCCAGGCTCCATTCAGGTACATATTACAGTTGTCTATACTAGTGATGGGCAAACTTTTTAAAGAGGGGGCCAAAGGAAAGGAAGTGCTCATCTGTCAGTTTGTTTCTAAGGCAACTCTTTCGAAGTTTCATTGTATTGTATTCTACTCATTGTATTTGTCAGAATAGGAATAATGTTGCAGGGCTGGACAGAACATTTCAGGGGGCTGCATCTGGCCTGCAGGATGTAGTTTGCCCATCACTGGTCTATGCAATGTATTCACTTTATAAACATCTGTTGAAAGAAAAAATGATTTGAAAGTTGTAATTTGTTTGGACTCTGCCCATTGTAATTCATCCTACCTACTTGTCACCAAAGTTACTTTCCTTAAGGACTTAAGGATTTTCCTTATTAAGGACTCTCCTTCTCCATTGGCTTCTTACTACCTCTAGGATAAAACATAAACTTTTCTATTTAGCTTTTAGAATCCCTGAACAACCTGGCTCCAACCTATCTATTCAGTTTCATAAGATGTTACTCCCTCTTATATAATTCAGTCTAGCAAAATTGGCCTTCTTCCTTCTTCCCTCTTCTTCTTCTTCTTCTTCTTCTTCTTCTTCTTCTTCTTCTTCTTCTTCTTCTTCCCTTACCTTCTATCTTATAATCAATACTAAAAATTCGTTGTAAGGCAGAAGAGAGGTAAGAGCTAGGTAATGGGAGTTAAATAACTTGTCCGCAGTCATGCAGCTAGGAAGTCATTGAGGCCAGATTGGAAGCCAGGAACCCGTGTCTCCATGTCTGGCTCTCTATCTACCTATTTTTTCCCCTTCTCTCTCTTCTTCAAACAAAAACTCTGTTTCCCTTTGCAGTGGATCTTCTTTAACCACAGAATCCCTCTCTTCTTTTAAGATGTAGCTCCAGAATCACCTGCATGATCACTTACACTTTTCTGATCCCTTCATCTGTTCATGCTCTCATTTCCAAATTAACTTGTATTTAATTACTTTCTCTCTCATCTACGTTTATGTCTCTCTCTCTCTCTCTCTCTCTCTCTCTCTCTCTCTCTCTCTCTCTCGCATTCGCTTTGTTTCTACTGTATATATTTATGTGTGCACTTCTTTCCTCTATTAGAGTGTAAGTGCTATGTGAATAGGGATTGTTTCATTCATTGTATTTATATCTCCAGCACCTAGCACTGTGACTTGTATGCAGTAGTTGCTTAATAATTACTTATTGCTTGACTTTACCTTTGCTTTTCTTGGGAGCTGCCTCCTTGCCCATCCTGGGCACCTGTGGAATTTCCTTCATATACTGGGGTAGGTGTGGGTATTCTTTGCCATACTGCATGTGGGGCATCTCCTTACCCATGGGAAGGCCATCTTTGCCTAAGGGCATGTGAGGTACTTGTTGTCCCAGGGGCTGGTATTGGGGTATCTGAGGTGGGATTTGAGGTGGAAGCTGTTTGATCCCATAATAGGCACCGCCATGAATGGACCTGATGAAACTGAGGTAAATGAGGATCACCACTCCCAATAGCTGTAGGGGGGTCAGGGAAACAGCCATCACCTGTGGAAAGAAAGGGAACACTGTGAAAATCTGATGATTGATTCTATTGGAGGCATGGAAGTCGAAAAGAGCCTTTCAGGGAAAATGATAATTTCCTAAGAAGTCGCCATAAAGGAAACTGAAGAAAAGTGAAAGAATAAATTGCTTGTCAAAGGAAGAAATAGATTGAGTTGGCAAATGGAGGCAGTGGTTGGTGATGGAAGCAATATCCTTAAAAAGATCTAATGACTTCCTCCAAAGTGGAGTTTAAAGTTTTAAAAGAAACAATGACAATATTTTGAATGATCTATAATTTCATGAGTCCACCAATGAAGATGGGCAGATTTAGTAAAAAATGTCAGTTTTTACCAATTGAATAGGATGTCTCAGCTACTTTAATTCTGCCAGTTGTGTAAAAATTAGGCTACTGAGGAACAAGAGAAACCTTTGTAATTTGATAAAATGTCTATGATTTTTATCATTTTAATCATATCTAGAGTGAAATCCCACTTTTACTTTTATTTTGAATAAGTGAAAGTGGTTAGGTGGCAGAATGGATAGAATCTAGGTGTTGCCTCAGACATTTGTCAGCTAATTTGACCCTGTGCAAGTCACTTTTTTGTGCATTAGAATCTTCAAATTGAGGGGATTGGACTCTGTAGTCTCCAAGAACCGATCTATCTCTAAATCTATGATCCTGTAACTCTACAGTAGAACTTCCTCAATTTGGATTGCATTAATTCTGGGAGACCTTGGGTAATCTCTTAACCTTTAGTGGCCTTAGCTTCCTAATCCGAGTTGAAAAAAATTGCCTTTGCTTAAATGATTTTGATAACTAGATTTCAATCATTAAATTAAATTTACTTGGAACCATTCAAAAAAGGAAAAATTTATTAAGCAAATTCATAGTATTAGATGTCTATTTTTGTTGAAAAAGTTGTTTGCAAGTAAATATTATCTGTTAGTATATGAAATCTGTCCCAATGAATTGCCCTTTCATTTCAATTGCTTTTGTTCAGTCCTTTTTTCACATGTCTAACTTTTCATGATCACAATTGTGGTTTTATTGGCAAGGATACTAGAGTAGTTTGCCATTTCCTTCTCCAGCTAATTTTACAGATGAGGAAACTGAGGAGAAAATGGTTAAGTGACTTGCTCAGGGTCACACAGCTGAGGTTGGATTTGAATTCAGGAAAATGAGTCTTCCTGACTCTAGGCCAAGTATTCCATCGACTGTGCTGCCTAAAGTGCCTATTTGAAATAACATGTTTTATTTTATTTTGAAGGAGAGTGGTATTGCTAATAAATCAGAGAGAAAAAGGATAGCTAAGTGGAAGTGTCTCAAGCACATACTCATGATGGATAAGAAGCTTCCTGAAGGAGACAGGGGATTGATAACTCTTGCCCATAGGTACATAGGTCTAATTTCATTCTGCTTGCCCTTGAGATAGGGACTAGCTGGTTCTCCTCCTAGAGATGGGAAGAAGAGAACCACTATAACTGTACTGAAGTTTTCTACTCAACATGTAGATGACTGGCAGTTAACTTTGGGAATACACAATGCTAGGAGGCAGTGGCTCCTGGATATTGCAACCAGAAATTCTGTCTGAGGTGACTAGACCAGAGGTGGAGGAGCTAAGACCAATGGAGATGCAACCTAATTTGTAGAGCAGAGGTGGAACTGGGACATGAGGAGAGAAGGGTCTGAGTACTCAAGACTGTAAACTATTATGAATCCTAGACACTTGGTGAGTCAAAGGCTGGGAGAATGAGAAGGATTTTTTTAACCCCTTACCTTCTAACTTAGAATCAATACTATGTATTGGTTCCAAGGCAAAAGAGTGGTAAGGGCTAGGCAATGGAGATTAAATCACCTGCCCTTGGTCACCCAGTTAGGAAGTGGCTGAGCCCAGATTTGAACATAGGACCTCCTGTCTCTAGGTCTGGCTCTCCATCCACTGAGCCACCCAGCTGCCCCCAGAATGAGAATGATCTTGATGAAGGTATGAGTAGCTTCTTGTACTTTCTCCATGCTTCCATTGCTTTCCCTTGTTTGTATGGAGTAGGAGTCTCAGACACACAGAATTCTTCCTCCCATCTCCTAACAGGGTAAATGAGTTTTAGGAATTCCCTAACCATACCTGAAAAACTAGGATGTGCAGCAGGAATGGGGAGAGGACTGAAGACAGACATCTATAGAAGTTCTTAATATTTTTTCTTTCTTTCCCCTTTGTTCAAAATATAATGCAGCCATAGTATGGGTCATTGAATGAGAGAGGATGTCTGAGATGAGGCAATATTGATCAACATTTTTTAGCTAAATTTTAAACCTTTTGTGACTAGCTTATAGGGTTGGGGTGAGCTTAAGGGGAGAGTGATTTTGGTGTCCTCTGATGGCAGTGGTGAGATTGTAGCCTTTTGGGAAGCTTCCCTATATGCAGTTGGGAGGAACTGAGTTGGCTGCCAGATTGGTGGCTCAGGGAGAACATCATCTAATGGGTAACTCAGATATTCCAGATCCTGGATAATTAATATGGCAAAACACTGATTTTTGACAGCCAAAAGAAGGTGGCAAATAAACTGCTGAGGCTTGCTCACATTATTCTCGTACCCTGAATATCACATGGTGTGTTCACAGAGTATCACACTTAATAACTGAGCTAAGTACTTTTCACAACTCTTACTCCATTTGATCCTTACAGTAATCTTGGGAGGTAGTTATTCTTATTTTACAGAGGAGGAAACTGAGGCAAATAGCCATTCAATGACTTGTCAATGGCCACACAACTAGGAGGTGACTGACGCCACATTTGAATTCTTGTCTTCCTGATTCCAGGCCTGGTGCTCCATCCATCACACTACCTACTTGTTTATGGACACATGATCCATAAAATGTCATACATCTAAATTACACGAATCTCCTTTTCATAAAAGCAGATGAAAGAACCTGCTTTGGAAATCTGATAATATTCCATGAAATGTATGAAATGCAATCTTAGTAAATGACCACCAGATGGCACATTCAACCCATGTTGTTGAATTTGTTCCATGAATTCTTTTTTTTTTTTTTTTTTTTTTTTTAACGTGTACTCATTGAAAACTGGCAAAATGCTTTCTTTTCTCATACTCTGGATCCTGGAATTTAAAAATTAATGATGTACTTAAAGTTTATGAAACTGAAGCCTCTGGCTGCCATAATGTTTATTCAATGGGAACTGAATTTTTATATTTGCTAAAATTGGTATCTTACAGAAAAACTAGTTAGAAACAACTTGAATTTTATTTTGGAGGGAACTTATCTCCTGACTTCCTCACTTTTTTCTTACACTAAGATTTTCTTTTTATTCCATATTTTAGAGCAATTTATGACAGTCTATTAGTGGACAATATCAAGAATGCAAGCATGCTACAACTGAGTTAAATAATGAAGCCACATGGAACATATGTTTTCATTAATACATTTAATAGGAGTTTTGATTACAAACTTTACTGCTTTGAAATATTTTTGCTTAATAATAAATCATCTTTTTATTTGGAAAATTGGAACTAATAGATGTCTAATTGATAAACTTTCAATTTGTAAATTCCAGATTATCAATTTCAGGAATATTTTGTGCTCTTAGATAATAAAGTTAACAGGACTAAAGTGATAAGAGATAGTACTTATTGATTATCTTTCCTTGAATCAATTTCCAATTGCTATATCTTGGATGGAAAGAACTATCAAATAAAGTAATAATAATTCTACATTCACAAAAATAGAATATTTTTTCTAGTTCACTTGTTAATCCATCATGAGAAAACAACAGCTATAAACATCATTCAAGTATAGTGAGTTAAAAACAAACACCCCCCCCCGGAAATCAGCTAATCCAACCCCATTCTTTTATTAATGAGGAAGTTGAAGCTGAATTATGTTATCTGAGGCAGCACAGCTGACATGTAGCAGAATTAGGACTTGAACCCTCTGCCATTCTAAATGTTGTTCCCAGTCTGTCATTGTGATATTCAGCTATTTATCTGGACTTTGATTATAAAGTTAAGAATGTTAAAGTTGGTTTAAGATTGGAGAAAAAAACTCAGCTAAGCTTCCAAAGCATAAATGACTGTTTCGTGTATAAGAGAAAACGAGTTGTGAAACATGGTAAATTTGTAGACTGTCCTACCAGAGTTTTTGGTAATTTTATAGATCCATGGCAGCAAGGTAGGGCAGTGGCCTAAGCACTGGACCCAGAGTCAGGAAGACCTAATTTCAAATCCATTCTCAGAGGTTTTCTAGTTGTGTTATCCTGGGCAAGTCACTTGACTTCTGCTTCAATTTCCTCACTATAAAAGAGGGCTCATTACAGCACCTATCTCCCAGCTTTGTGGTAAGAACCAAATGAGACAATATTTGTAAGACACAACATAGTACTTAACACTTAATAAATGCTTATTCCTTTCCTTTCCCTACTAATATTTACTTTGAGTATATTACACCAGTACTGAATATATTTTGAGTATATCATACCATTATGGAGGACATTTTGAATACGATGTTATCTAAATGCAGTTTTAGTTGTATCAGAACTCTATTTTCTTTTGATATTTTATTTCATGATTTCTTTCCATTTCCATATATTTAAGGATGAGTTTGTAACATCTAGGGTCCTAACAAGTTCATAGAATACATAATTAACTTAACATAAATTCATGTTAAAATGGAAATGTGTCCATTCATTCAAATTTCCAAATTTATTCTGTAATATATGTATACTACATCTAAAACATTGTGTTCTGTGCTAGGAGAGATAAAAAATTGAGATAAAACATGTTACTGCCCTGCTGGAGTTTGTAGTCTAGTAGGAGGAGAGGGAAAATAGGTAGATAGAATGATGGACCAGGAATCAGGAAGATCTGAATTCAAATATGACCCCAGATATTAGCTGTGAGTCTCATCTGAGCTGGAGAAATAAGTAGCAGACCAATCTAGTATCTCTACCAAGAAAACCTCTAATGGGGTTATGAAGAGTTAGACAAAACTGAAATGACTGAACAATAACAACAAATAGAAATAATGACACAAATAGAGATAATCTACAACATTATGTATGTAACATGAGCATCAGGAAAGGATGATACAAAGTGCCTTTAAAAGATTTCTAGTTTATTAAAGGAAAAATTCTTATACTGTATTTTTAAGCTTTGGCTAAGGAAAATAATAATATCATTTGTAGGATTTAACAGGGGGCTGATTTCAGGCAAGTGAGCTTATCTTGGGCTTTTAGGAAGACATAACCCTCCCCCTGTTTACATGAGGACAAATAGTCTGATCCATTGAAGGAGAAGTAACCTGAAGGAAGAAGCAGAATAAGAAGTAATATCACCAGAGAGTTAATAGTGTTAATATAACACAAGGAAATAAATGGCACCACCTGGTAATGTATGTGAAATGGATTTCGTTGATAATAGACAAAATCAAAGCAGTAATATGGGCCAGGATTAGAATCTTAACTATCTGATCTCTTGTTCTTGTTTAATTCCATTTGCTTCCCAGTCAGAGAGAATCTTGGATCCTAAGTAAGTTTCATAGTTCCAGCTATTACACTGCTTCTGGGGTTCTTTCTGGGAATAGGAATAGGAGCAGACTCACTGATTTTCATTTTGGATATACAGAATTTTTAATGAGAGCTTAAAAAGGAGGGCATTTCTAAGTTCTCTTTCTAAGTTAGCTAATTGTTTAGGATCAGAAACTTGAAAACAGCCACCGAATAAGTAGCCAAAAGAATAGACTTAATCTGAGCCCAAGGGTGCTTTTCATTTGCCTTTACTTGTTCATACCACCAGTGTCTAAGTGGCTCATTCTGACTGACAGAGAGAGAGTTTCTGGCTATCATACTTTAGTAGATACTGGCAGAGCCAGTAGATGGCATTGAAAATGAAGAATTGGTGCCCAGAAGATGGCAGTAGAGAGTAGCTTGGCAGCCAGTACCCAGCAGTGACCACAAAAATGCCCAGTAGAGAAGTGATACGATGACCAGCACAAAGATGACACACTCAGGGAAGGAGGGAGGGAAGGAATGAGCATTTCTATAATGCACACTATGTGCCAGGCACTGGGCTAAGGACTCCCCCCCCCCTCCTTCCTTCCTCCTTTTCTTTTTTCCTTCCTTCCTCCTTTTCTTTTTTCCTTCCTTCCTTCCTTCCTTCCTTCCTTCCTTCCTTCCTTC